>NC_058080.1:77731724-78031724 GCF_014858855.1 Bufo gargarizans
GAGCCGCTGGAGTCTTCAGAACTGGAAGTAGTTATAGTCATTCACTGGACTCTACCAGATATGTGGATTTTTTGTGTGTGTGTTGTGGTGGAGGGCGTGATTGTATGCTAGGGTGTGGGAATCCAGGGGGCCCAAGTAAATTTTTGCCCAGGGTCCAATCAATATTAAAGACGGCCCTGCATGAAGCCTACTGTAAGTGGGGGTCTATGTGAGACAGGCTGGTTTAGGGCCAGTAGACTTCCAAAATGTGAGTCCGATACAGGCTACAGAGGCTGAAGGGAAAAATGAAAGCAAGAAGTAGAAGTGATGAGTGAGAATGAACTCTGGAGGGTTCAGTGGGCACTCTACCCAATGAGGACTGATTTAGAACTTGGGCAAATCAGGAGAGGGAATATGTGATTGAGCATTTTCCTTTGTGCGATTGAAGCTGTTAATGCTCCCGGCTAGCCGCAATAAACCTTATTCTTCCTGAAGAATGCTTTTTCTGAGTGGTTTTCCACAACACTACAAGTTATATTTTGTACTAAGTAAAGAGAGACTTTTATACTTTTACTTCTGACCTATTTCTTTAAACCACTGATCCCCATGGAGCACTGATCTGATGGTGTACACTGTGAAACAAAATCTCATCAGGGCCACTATCGCTCCTATACTCTGCACTGGCTTCTCAGGGACACTCTGCATATATATGGGTGAAAGCTACACTGTATAGAAGATTATAATGATAAAGATATAATGTATAATATTTTTAGATATCTTTGGTAGAACTTTTTGATTTCAAAAATAAATATTCTAGAAAGTATGTGTAGATTCACAATTCCCATTAATTATTCGTTCATTTATGCAGACTTGTTTACAGTTCCTGATGGAACCCCCTCTGGTGTCTCATCATCCACAATTAAAAGTAATACATTTATGGTTCATTGCAGCCACCACTAAGAGCTTAGGGGTTTACTGTGTACAGTTTATATGCTGGGCTCAATAATACATCTGTATGCAGTAATTCCCTATGCTCTCCTTATGGCAGTTGCATGCAGCCAGTATTTGATCATTTAAAGGGGCTGTCCAACCCCATATTTATTAATTTATTTATTTACATATAAATTTACATTCTTATATAGCGCTGGCATACAGTATTTCACAGCGCAGACATTGTCATCGCTCACTGTCCCCAATGGAGCCCACAATCTAATCCCTATCTGTATGGCTTTGCCGTTTTGGGGAAAACCTATGGACTTTTCAGTCTAAAGTCTAATTATAGTTGTTACAAAGGTTCCGTCAGTTTGAATGTCACCAAGGGACTGAATTACAAAAGGGTAATGATAAATCTATCTAAAAATAAAGCCCCAACCACAAAATATCTGCCTACCCCTTGCTAAATGGAAATTCCCAGGCATGATGCAAACCACCCTGAAAATGGCACAAATACTGTAAATTTGGTGCAAATGCCTACTCCACTGACAAAACAGGCAAAATTACTCCACCTTTCTGGTGCAACACAATTAATACATAGGAGGACATTTGGTAAGACTGGTATATTACACGCAGGTTAAACTGTCCCCCGCTGACATCAGATGTGTCACAAATAGTGTTGAGTGAAGCTATGCATTCGGAGCAGAATTATGTTTGAAGTTTTGGAAAACTTTGATTTGTAACAAATCCAAATTTCCTCACGCTTCATGGTAACAGTTTCTTCCTAAAATGGCAGCTGCACGCGTTACAAAGTGAAAGTAAGAAGCCTGTGGACGCGAGATCTCCCATAATGCCATGCAGCCAGCCTGTGATGTCACAGCCCTATAAAACCCTCATTCCGCCACCATTGTCCTGTGAGCTGAGCATAGGAAGAGACGTGGCAAGTGCTCATGCGCTAGGGACAGTGTTGCTGAAAATGATTAATAGAAGAATATTGGAGAGGGAGACTGCAGGGAGAGAGCAGGGAGAGTGCAGGGAGACTACAGTGAGAGTGCAGGGAGACTTATTCTGTATCAGTTTTATTTATTCCTGCATTTACTTATTCCTGCATCAGCCGTAAACTAAGATATATAATTCAATACCAATAAGATAGAAGCCTTTATTATCCCAGTGCCAGCATGCCAGCCAATACCATCCAGTCTGCACCCCTAAGGAGGGCCAGGTCATCATTTGCTGGCTTACAAATCATCCTTCAAAGTCTCCATATCCTAGAAAAGTCAGCTAGATGCAGAGAGAGGAGGAGCTGGATGTTCCTGATGACATGTTTGCATCGATATTAGATGATGTGGAAAAGGAGGAAAAGCAGATGGCGCAAGAAGGGCTCCCATCTGTAGGGCAGGAGAGCGCTGGGGTTGGAGAAGTGGGTATGTCAGAACTGATTAATATTCTGTGTTTGCTGTCAATTAACCTGCAGGAGATTGCAGGCAAGAAGAGCAAGAACACCAACAACCCCTGTTTAAGGGTTCATTCACACGTCAATATTTTGTAATCTTTGCGGAACGGAATGCGGACCCATTCATTTCAATGGCCCCGCAGAATATGCTGACAGCACTCAGTGTGCTGTCCGCATCCGCTTGTCCTACTATTGTCCACAAAATGCGGTCCGTGGTCCCATTGTAGTCAATAGGTCTACAAAAATGCAGATGACATCCAGAATGCATCAATATGTCTTCCGCATGTCATCCGCAATTGCGGATCCGTTTTCCTAGCAACATACAGTATATTCCTCCTTCCGTTTTTTTGCAGAAAAACGGAACAGATGTGGATGTACAATTGGTAAAAATGGAAGGTTTTTGTCTACCCCGGGCACGTCTGGCTCCCGACCTCCCACTGGTGCCACCATGCTGACTCCCGGGCACGCTAGCGACTTGATGGCTCTGCCACTGCCTCAAGGGCAAGCTGCTACCCTCTTCTCCCGATGATGATGAAGCCCCTAATTCATCCGGCTCCCAAGAGCGATAAACTACATCATCATAGTGTCCTGTCTGTACGTCACTAATGTCCTCCCACGCCACTCTCCTCATCACTACTTGCCCACCTACCGTAGGAAGCAGCGAATGTCTCCTCCACATCTTGGCTGGCCAGTAGCTGCGGACTGTCTTCTAGTAGCTCGTCCTCGCTGTATAGTGGAGCCTGGCCCACAGCATAAAATACTTCTCTGGCAGAGGGAACAGAAAAGGACAGAGGCAGGTTGAGGACAGGTGAGTTCACAGGGCCTGCTCCCGGGCCATGCCAACTAAGGGTTGTGTCTGACGAACCCACCGACTCTTGGATGGGTGTGTCTGATGTCACTTGGAACAACGTGGATGACCGAGTCAACTTATAAGAACCCCTGGGTTGCTGGTCAAGACACGACCGCTAGATGACACCTGGAGCTCAGGCCTCTCACTGCGACTCCTTCTGCCACACCCCCTTACTCTGCTGCGACCTATGCCTGCGCCAGAAACCACACAACGGCTAGGCTAATAAGCCATTTTTTTTCCCACTAATACATGCCAAAAAGGGCTTTAGAACATAAAACTGCACCACTGAACGGCAAATAGGCCCTTATTTTTTTCCACTTATACATGCCACAAAAGGTTTTAGAACATATAACTGCTTTGCTGAACGGCAAATAATATAATTTTTTGGGGCACTAATACACGCTGTTTGCCTCTGTTGGGCGCGGAGTGATCAAACCCCAAGTAAACAAAATAGAGGCGATAAAAAATTGCTCCGACCTGTCACCACTAAACAAGTAAAGTCATTCCTAGGAATGATAGGCTATTACATGAGATTTGTTCCCCACTTTGCTACTGTAGCTGTACCATTGACAGGGTTATTGAAGGGATGCAAGTCGGTGATGGTTCACTGGAATAACCGAGTGGAAGAGGCTTTTTCCGCTTTGAAGTAGGCCCTGTGTGGGTCCCCGGTTTTGGTGACGCCCCCGACTTCAAGCGGGAATTCATGGTACAGACAGATGCCCTTCAAAATAGGCCTCAGAGCTGTACTGTCTCAGGAAGTCCACGGGGAGGAGCATCCCGTTGTCTTCCTAAGCCACAAGCTCACCCCAGCCGAGACCAGGTACAGTATAGGGGAGAGAGAGTGCCTGGCTATCAAGTGGGCACTCAAGTCTCTCTGCTATTATTTGTTGGGGAGAACATGCCGCCTTGTGACTGACCACTCGCCTCTCAAGTAGATGAGCCAGGCCAAAGAGAGAAATGCCCTAGTCATGAGGTTGTTTCTGTCATTACAAAACTTTAAGTTCTCCGTAGAACACAGGGCAAGCCGGTTGCAGGGAAATGCAGATGCCCTGTCCCGAGTTGAACAAAAGGGGGAGGTATGTAAGAAGGTACCAGAAATCATTGTAAATGATAGGTACATGTCACCGAGGTTCCTGGCCTCGGTGGAGTAAGAGCCGGGTTTTATGTATTAGCAGCAGTTGCTGTTTGACACCTTGATACTATAAGTATGGCTGTTTTAGCTGATCCGGGATGGCACTTACTAGGAGTAGTCAAAGTGCTGGGTGGGTGACGACTCCCCATGTTCCAGGCTGGGTTTTGCCAGGCATAAAAACCAGCCAGCACTGCCAGGTGGGGATGATTACCTCCATCTGACAGTGGAGCTCAGGAGGTCTGTGTGCTGTGATCTGAGGGCTGTGTTGGGATCCGCGGCTTGAGCCGGGATGGAGGGCTCAGACCCATGTGAGGGCGAAAAGGCCACCTAACGCCTGCCTGTGGACTTGACAAAGAAGAACTTCGAACAGGGTGTAAAGTACCACCCAGGAGAAAAGGTGACTGTTTTGTATATGAACTTTTCATGTGTGTGAATGATCACCAAGCAACTTGCGTTTTTGTTTTATTTTCACGTGTGAATAAACACTGATGTTTTGAACCAAAAACTTGTATTTTGCCTCTGTGCTGCACCCGCTAATCCTAACTACCAGAGCACATCCCCACAGTAGTCATACCTGTTTAAATGTGAAGTTTCCCGTATTGCGCCAACATATTTGCATCATTAGTGCCGATTAGCGTAATCGCAAATATATTGCAGCACTCTATCTGCATATAAAGCCATTTTTAATGTTCTGCAGTGCCAACTATTTTCTCCAGTCTTAGGAAACTTATAGTAGCTTGGAAAATGTAGCAAAAGTGACCCATGCCTGTATTGCACCCACATTACGTGAATATTACATTGCCAATTTTCGCAATCAAGAAAATAATCGCGAATTCTCGATTTTGCGAATATATGACAAATATTCTACATAATATTCGTGAAATATCATAAATTCGCATTTATGCCCCTGCCGCTCATCACTAATCTCTAATATAGACCACTTACCTTTGAAGTTGCGCCCTACAGCCTGAATTGACTTCTACTTGGCCCCATTTTATGATATTTACTAATAAAATATTTTTAGTTTTCTGTTTTAATATTCCAGTCAGGCTTGGTACATCAATATGGGTTATAGTATCCTTGACTACCACAGAAAAGGCGTAATGATGTCCTCACATTTCTATAATTAAGATTATTTATGGTACTTGTTAGATATAAGTTATAATACTTTCCTGGTAAATATATAGATACAATATATCACAAGCAGTGAAGGAGTTACCGCTCACAGCTATGTATATTACGAAAGCTTTGTTGCAAAGAGACCGGGAGCATGAAATGCCTCTACTGGGACAGATGTGACAGACTTGTCTTTTGCTATCAGCAATCCATTTCATTCCCCATGGAGAGGCACATTCCTCTACAACAGGCAGTGAGGATTTGTGATAGGGAGCAAGGACTACTGTAGTTGCCAATGACGCTTGCAATCTTGATTGATTTTTACAGCAGAATGGTATAACACTTTCTTTTCCATTTGACTTATTTATGTTCTCCTCAAGACAACAGTACATCAATGTTTAACTCGGTCGTTGCAATTTTTTCCCTTCGAGCAGCCCAAACTAATATGCCGTATGTCTCGTGCAGCTTGCCACCTGTGGATATCACACAGCTAAATTCTACCGCTTACATCTAAGAGCACAACTTCAAAATGAATAGCTTTGTGGAGAGATAAGAAGGCTTTAGTGAGAAAGATCGGCCTTTAAGAGAGGTTTTCTGTACAGTACAAAGGTAGATAATATCCTGGATTATATTATATGGATGTGAAAATTAAAACGATATTTATTTTTAGCACCAGATCACTATGGAAATATCAGTAGGATGGAATTGACCGGGGTTTGGTGGTGGGAGGCCAGGTTTGGTCCTTCTACAGTGATAATAAAGTAAATGCATAAATAGCAATTTCCTAACATACCTCATCAAAATAGAATATCTTGAGCAGACATGATTTGATAATAAAGGTGGACAGTGATGGAAAAATTTTAACAACCTACACTCTCCTCTGTGAAGTTGTAAGAGAAGATACTGTAGACCACCATATGGCTAATGTTACATCGATTACTTGCAGACACATTACTGTTAGGAGGATAGTTCTAAAAAACCACATTTATAAATGTTGCTAATGAAAAGGCAAAATCCACAAATTTGGGACAGAAAGTACAATGCCATTATTTCTAGTGAACAACCCATTAAACTGCTATTGAACTTGTAGCAAACAATTTCTGTTGAAATGCGTGTAGAATAAGGAAGGAAGAGCACACCTTATAATTTTGATGGCATTCTCAAAAGTTCTATGTCGCTCTCAAAAGCCCAATTAGAAAGAAGATGATGATCTTTTGCTGTGCTCCATCCATCAGCCTTGGACCAATGACTTGATGCCCCTTCCTTTCTAAGAATGCAGTCTTTTTGGAGATGGAAGTCCTCCACAGGTTTTTGACTCCCAGCAGTGAATGGGATTAGACCAACCAAGACGTGTCCCTATTTTTCCAAGGAGGACCAATTCCAATATAAACATACTTATAATAACAATTTTGTTTGATGTTCATCAAAGTAACTCTAAAATATAGCTTCATTTTATTCTGATTACTAGTAACTGTAGACTTCTGGGCTTTAACAAAGATGTTAACTGGGTATACATGTATAGTAAGGAGGTGCAGAGGTAGCAGTCTCAACCAGGCCAGGGTGCTTGAGGGAGCTCAGTGGGCCTTCTGCCTCATAAAAACACAAGTATTATAGATGGCACATAGTGGATAGATGGCCCTGTTGCATTGTGGCCCAGGAGCTTCTTGTTACAGCCATTTCAATATTGTGCAATTACTACACCATGCCATGACATATTTCTGATGTCCCTGTTTGATACTGGTGTGCCCTTATTCAGTGCAACAGGCTGAATTTCAGTCAGTTCAAATACAAAGCCTCAGGTACAACTGCAACCTCTGCTCATCCTAACCATGTTTCTGCTGTGTACGCGTAGATAACCCAGCATAAAATTGTGGAGGTTAAAAGGTATTCTTTTGCCTAGGGCTCCATTTAATCACAATCTGTCCATGGTCATTTCATTATATAAAAGCACATACAATAGTGAATCTCTTGAGCTCATTCACACCAGTATATAGGGTAAGATACGTTAGGAGGAGAAGTAAATGGTCCCAGAGGTCTTTGCTGTCTCCTTTACCTATTAAAGTCTCCCTTTACCTTAATTTTAAATATTAATTGGAATCCGTGAATGATTTATGTTAACAAATGGCAGACAGCGTTTATGCTGGGGGTCTGTGTTAGTTCACAGAGGCTGCCTAATGAAACAGACGCTGGTTTACAAGCTTTGCAAAAGTGCTAAATTGATGTATGAGGTCATTACCACACTGCAAATGCTTTTAAACTCTTCTCTTCCGAGGCAAACACATTTTTTCAATCTTGTTTATTTAAAGGGTGTGATCATGGAATAGACTTCATGGTCAAAATGATGGGGGTGCCCAAACGTTATGCATGTTCAAAATCCCATCCCAAAGCAAAGGACTTTAGTTCCATGTTCCTCTATGACAGTCTACACTGTCCTGAACAGTGATGGCCAGTTCGCCGTGTTCGCCCACGAACACATGCGAGCTGCCATCTTAACTGACAAGTCCGGCGAGGCACAGGTAAGTCTTTACCTGTGCCTGTGCACGAGCCGGTCTGAAATTAAATGAGGTCTCCCTGTACAGGCAGTTCCGTGAACTGCCCGATGAAGGCCCCCGGAGGCTGTTCTCGGAACTGCCTGCTCCCGGTGACCGCATTTCATTTCAGACCGGCTCGCGCACAGGCACAGGTAAGGACTTACCTATGCCTCACCGGACTTGTCAGTTAAGATGGCAGCTCGTATGTGTTCGCGGGCGAACATGGCGAACTGGCCATCACTGGTCCTGAAAAGGCTTTCCACTAGTTTTAGGGACCTCTGTCTTACAGATATTTGCACTGCATAGTAGTAGTGTAAGTTTGTGTTGCTGTGACCTAGTATGAGCAAAGTGGAGAATCAAAGTTATAGGGGTTCTAGCGGCATCAGTTATTCACATAAATTACAGTGGGAGTCCTCACACTGACACTCCTAGGTCTGAGTAGCGATAGGAGGGCAGACTTTTTTTTCCTTTGGGCCACACCTTGATATTGGCATTCCTGCCTAATGGTAGTTGGGGTGCCTTTGGTGTTACGAGTTTGGTACGGGTGCAAGACAGGAAATGTAGGTGCTCTGGCAGGCTAATGGTTCTAGAGTCCGTAACCAAGCAAGTTGTAGAAAATAGACAAGCCTTTATTTCCTAAAGTGCAGAATGGGAGTTGCAGTACATCGAACAGTATCAAAGCACAGTTCCAAACAATTCAAAGTGCAAATTCTCTCCCCAATAGCACCTTATGTATATGAGCAATGATGGAGTTTGTAGTACTCCATCCCTCTATCTTTCTCTCTCTCAGCAGAATCTAAGGCTGGCCAGGGCCATGTGAAAGTGTGGAAGGGTATATTAGCAGTGTCCCTCTCACTGCAGTAAAGTCTTTATCAGCCCTAAATAGTGAATATCTTACTGACTGACTCCAATGCTAAACCTTGCAGATTCTGGGCCTTCTAGTTCTTCCTTTTCTCACTCTCTCTGCGAGCACATGTCCTCTCTCTTCCTCAGCTAGTACTAGACTCACACTGACTGAACTAGGGGGTGGACCTAGGTCCATTTCCTAGTCTCTTACAAGGGCAGGGTCAGGATTGTAAACCCTGAAATATCCATTAAGGTGATGCAATATATCAGATCATTAAATAAAATAAACAACTTTGCAAGTATCCTATTCTTGGGTACAGATTAGGCACTGCTTTGGAGGTGATACGACCTTGCTCACAGTCAGAGATTTAAATTATGTAATAGACATTAGAATTTAAGACAGTAAACCTCTTCCACATCTAACTCAGATGTGTCAGCGGTCACTGCTGCTCTGCTTGCCTCTCCCTCCAGCTCTCTTCTTCTTCCTGGTGGCTGCCCGGATTGCCCTTTCCCTTCATGCAGGTTGTGGGCAGACACTCTAATCTTCACCAGGCAATGGCTGGCAATCCTGAGGTACTTAAGGCATCTTTCCCTGTGGGAAGGTGCCTGAGTAATAGGTTCCTAGCTTGCTAGTTCCTGCAAAGATATGTTGTGTTTGTTTGTCTGCCTGTGTACCGACTCCTGTCCATCTCCTGGTTATGACCCTCCACTGTCTGACCAAACCTGTGCCTGACCTCCATATTGACTTCTCGCTGCCTGCCTTTAACTCAGACTGTTCATTGGATTGCTCGCACTCTGTCTGCCCTAACCTTGACCGTATTAAGATTTAGCAAAAATACTAAAGATGCCACCAATTGGATCAATCCCATTTATTAGTCAAAAAGTGTGCTGTGCGCTGTGCTGTGCATTTTGGATAGGATAGCAGATGGCACCTGCCTACGGCCGTTTTGTGTCTCCTGGCGCTTTCTCAAGGCCTGATGGGAGCAAACGTAGTTAAGCTTATGTCCCCAGCTGCCACACCACTATCATTAATCCTTCAAAAAAGCAGCAACAATACAGCCTATATAAAATCACATGAACCCATGAAAAACAATTACAAAAACAATTAGGAAGATAAAAAGGTTCTTTCATTCAGACCACAAGGTCCAATGCATTAATTTTTATAATCCATTCAGCTTCACAACATAGGAGACACATGCCGATCCATGCCACTAGCTGAAACAAAACCCTCTATAACCTGGCAAATGTCAAGAATCGATGGTACTGTTTGTGTAACTTTCGTATATCAATATCTTTTGCATCCTCTTCCTGTTTTCAGAGAATGGATATGTTCATAGAAACGTTTATATAGTGGATGAATAGTCTTCCCAATGTAAAAAAAATTCACATGGACAAAAAATCACATAAACAACAAAATCGGATCTACATGTGATAAATTATTTGACGTTAATCCTATCTGGATTGCTTCATCTAAACATATATACTTGCAGGTGTTTTTTAAGGGTTAATGATGGTGGAGTGGCATCTGGGGATTTAAGCGTAACTACACTTGATCCCATCAGGCTTTGAGAAGGTGCCAGGAGATGCAAAACGGTTGTAGGCTTTTTGACTAATAAATGGGATTGATCCGATCCTTGGTATGTGCCAAGGCATATTTTTTATTTTTGCAATTTTATTGACCTATTTTTTTCCACTTAGCACCACTAAATTATCTCACTCAAGTGGCCAGTGTATCCTGGAGACTATGGAGTAGTGCCAATGTAATACCCCAGAGTGGCATTAACACCTTTGTCTGGCCCCCACTATCCTCAATGGTGTATCCTGTGCATTCTATGTCATCTTATATATTTATTTCCATGTTCTGCATAATGTGTATATGGATTTTCTTTCTAATTACTATTAAAGTCTAATGTGCCTGGTTCACCAGCAGATGGTGGCAATCTTGGCAGAGCTAATTTTCTTGGAGAGGAACCTTCTAGTTCCATTCCAGCCCTCTCTAGAGAGGGAGGAGTTTAGTTAGTGAAGGTCAGTCCAGCTGGGGGAAGCAGCAGGTCCTCGTCCCTTCTGGGCGAGCCTGCAGAAGTCAGTCCAGCCGTCCCCTCCTTGAGGACAGGTTGTGCAGAGTAGCTTACCCCTGTAAGGGGATGGCTGTGTGGTAGCCAGCAGAGCACTGTCTGCTCTGCTGGCCCCAGAGGTCCAATCCGAATACCTCTTAAGCCAGGAAGAAAGATTCCCCAAGATAAAGAGAGAAAGAAAGAAATAAAGACAAAGATAAGAGACAGATCAAGATAAAGATAGTCAGACTACAAAGAGTAAGAAGTTACAGCATACAGCAGAAAGGAAAAGTTCCTATTTAATCCAGCCAATATAGCAGAGCTGAGTGAGTACAGATGTAGCAGAGCTGATTGTGTTTGCCTGTCAGAAGTTAAGCCTAAATCTGCTGAAAACCAAGATAACGTTTGGAAGATTGTTCCTTGATGCAAGTTTATCCAAGTAAAGCTGTGTTCAATGTTAATATACCGGTAAGTCTGGACTTCATTTATTATACATGTCCCTCAACTGTTAAATCTTTTATCACTGCTGCGGATGACCACGCTTGGGGTTCTGGATATCTAGATAGGAGCACTGTGACAAGTGCTAAAGCCACACCTAAGGGAGACTATAGGAGGCCCTCACACCACTCTGGCATTCCTACACCTGGATTCCACCATCACCTTCTACATATACATCTAATCCCTCGTTGATGAAATGCAACTGGCGTCACGACAAAAACTCTAAAAACTCTCATAACACCTGTAGAAGAGATCCCTAGCATCGGTATAGCCCGCTGCACCAACGCTATAATCTTCTTTGTTGAATGACTTGAGTATGGCTTTGCCTAACCCCTTGGTTCTCTAAACAAGTGTCTCTGCACCTTGTGGGTCAACAGTCAATCACAGAGAGGATACTCTAGGAAATAGCAGCCTGGTGGTTCCACTGCAGAGAAGTCCAGATCCCTATGTATAGGTTGAAGGTTAAAAACCAGGGGACTGCCAAGATAACAACCTCAGTAATACCCAAAGCCAAATCTGTTGATTGACACTGGTTCCATCCGCACCCAATGCCATAACATCAGAAAACATTTTTTTTACAAGTGCTGATGAATATGTTGGTGTTATATAAATAAAGACTGGTAGTATTATTATTAGTTTATGGACCTTGCTAGGATCATGCAGACATTGTGATTAGAGATCAAAGTTGACGAAGTAGAATTCGATCCAAATTTCAGCAAAAATTTCCTGACACTTCGTGGTAATGATTCGCATTTTTTCCTAAAATGGCTGCTGCACATGTTAGGACATGGAGCAAAGAACTCTGGGAGCGAGGGATAACCCACAATGCCATGCATGCAGCCAAACGGCAGCCAGCCAGCCCTGTGACGTCACAGCCCTATAAATAGCCTCAGCCATCTTGGATTCAGCCATTTTCCAGTGTACTTAGTGCAAGGAGAGACGTTAGCAGGCGCTAGGGACAGTGAAATCCTATTACACCTTAATGCACTGACTGCGAATCCAAATTGCCATTATACTGCTGCTTTCAGGTTTGTAATAGATGATCCCTCTGTAATTCCAGAAAACCGTTCTTGTTATTGGGGTGCAAGTGCTGTGTGATACAGCCATTAACAAGGTGTATTACTAGGAAATATTTGTACGTCTTATTAGCCCTTGTGCGGTGCAGTTATATGTTCTAAAGCCTTTTTTGGGGTGTATAAGTGGAAAAAATAAGGGCTTATTTGCCGTTCAGCGGTGCAGTTATATGTTCTAAAGCCTTTTTTGGCGTGTATAAGTGGTGAAAAATAAGGGCTTATTTGCCAATCAACGGTGCAGTTATATGTTTTAAAGCCTTTTTGGGGTGTATTAGTGGAAAAAAAAGAAGGGGCTTATTAGCCGTTGTGTGGTAAAGTGAGAAAATTACAGCCTTTTTGGGGGTGTATTAGTGGCAAAAAAAAAGGGCTTACTTGCTGTTCAGCGGTGCAGTTATATGTTCTAAAGCCTTTTTGGGGTGTATTAGTGGAAAAAAGGGGCTTTTTAGCCAATGTGTGGTGAAGTGAAAAATGACAGCCTTTTTTGGGGTGTATTAGTGGAAAAAAAAGTATTATTTGCCGTTTACCGGTGCAATTATGTTCTAAAGCCTTTTTTTTGCATGTATTAGTGGAAAAAAATAAGGGATTATTTGCCATTCAGCGGTGCAGTTATATGTTCTAAAGAGTTTTTTAGGGTGTATTAGTGGGAAAAATAGGACTTATTAGCCGTTGTGTGGTGAAGTTAGAAAATGACAGCCTTTTTTGGGGTGTATTAATTTCCTTTTTATTTATTTATTTGATCTAACAGTATGTCAGACAGAGAAGCGCCAGGCCCTGCACAGGGGAGGGAAGAGGCCTAACTGTTTCTGGCACAGGTCGCAGCAGAGTAAGGGGGCGTGGCAGCAGGGGTCACTTCGAGAGGCCTGAGCTCCCAGTGTCAGCTAGCAGTCGTGCCTTGACCAGTAACCCAGCAGTTCTTGAATGGTTGACTCGGTCATCCACTTCGTCCCAAGTGACATCAGACAACCCCAGCCAAGAGTCTGTGGATTTGTCAGACACAACCCTTAGTTGGCATGGCCCGGGAGCAGGCCCTGTGCACTCACCTGTCCTCAACCTGCCTCTGTCCTTTTCTGTTCCCTCAGCCAGAGAAGTATTATATGCTGTGGGATTAGCTCCACTATACAGCAAGGACGAGCTACTAGAGGTCAGTCAGCAGCTACTGCCCAGCCAAGACCTGGAGGAGACATCCGCCATGGTAGGCGGGCAAGTAGTTATGAGGAGAGTGGCGTTGGAGCTGGTTTTACGCGTGGTCAGGATCCTGGCTTAAAGACTTTTGAGGAGGACATTAGTGACGGGCAGACAGTACTCGATGATGATGTAGCCGATCGCAATTGGGAGCCGAGTGACGAAGGGGTTTCATCATCATCGGGAGAAGAGGGTGGCAGCTTGCGCGTGAGGCAGCGACGGAGCCATCAAGTCGCTAGCGTGGCCAGGAGTCAGTAGGGTGGCAGCAGTGAGAGGTCGGGAGCCAAATGTGCCTAGGGTAGACCACCCGCTTCGCAGGAGCCTACCTGTCCGTAAAGTAGTGGTGCAAGGTTTCACGGAGGCAGCTGAGGTAGCAGTCAGTCAGTGCGGAGTTTTTGGGGTTAAATTAACTGCTCTAAAATCACATTTGTCAAATCTGTGGGCAGTAGGTGAAGCATGGCCAGGGTGCCAATGTTGGCACCACGACCTTGCGTCAACATATGCAGCGTCACCATAAAGTGGCCTGGGAGAACCGTGGATACAATGTGGTGGTGCAGCCTGCCGCAGCAACCGCTGCATCACTCAGTGGCATGCATCCGAATTCAGGCAGTCAAGGCTCCACCACCTCAGCCAAGGGAGCTGTCTGTCCTTCCCATCATCTACCGGTCCTGATGCTCCTGCTCCTCGTCCTCCTACTCCTCGTCAGCAATCAATCACCGAAGCAATTCCAAGAGACAACAGTATTCGTGCACTCATCCAACGGCACAGAAGCTGAACGTGCTCCTAGCCAAGTTGCTGGTGCTGCAGTCCCTCCCTTTCCAAGTGGTGGACTCTGCACCTTTCAGGGAAATAATGGCCTGTGCCGAGCTGAGGTTGAGAGTCCCAAGCAGTCATTTCTTTGCCAAAAAGGCAGTACCAGCCCTGCACAAATATGTACAACAGAAGGTGGGCTAGTCCATGAGCCTGTCAGTGTCTGCCAAAGTGCACGGCAGCGCTGACGTGTGGAGCTGTAACTACGGTCAAGGACAATACATGTCCTTTATAGCCCACTGGGTAAATGTTGTTCTTGTCCAGCCAAACCAGCAACTTCATCAGGTGACGTTGCTTCTTCCTCCACGTTCTAACGCCGCTGGTCCTGCGACAATGTCTGCCTCTGCCTCCTCATCCTCCACCGTGTCCTCAGCCTCCACAGCAGGGACAATTCACAGTGCCCCTCCAGCATACCACATGTGCAGGGCATGGCGGTGTCACGCTGTTATGCACCTAGTTTGCCTGGGCAAACGGAGTCACACAGGGGATGAACTGCTCCGTGTACTTCATCAAGAAATCGAATACTAGCTTTCTCCACGACAACTCAAAATCAGAACAATGGTGACCGACAACGGGAAGAACATGGTGTCGGTGCTGTGTCAATGGGGCCTGGGCCATGCGCTCTGCATGGCACATGTGTTCAATCTGGTTGTCAGGCGGTTCCTGAAGTCTTCCACCCATCTGCAAGACATCCTAAAAATGGCCAGGAAACTTTGCATGCATTTAAGCCACTCGTACACCATAAAGCACATCCCCCTTGAGCTGCAGCGGCAGAATGGCATCCCCCAACATAGGCTGATGTGCGACGTTTCCACCCATTGGAATTCCACCTTCCATATGTTGGACCGACTATACGAACAGAGAAAGGCCATAAACGATTTCTTGATGATCCAAGCGAACAGAGGTACACCCCTGTGTAACTTCAATGTTATCCAGTGGCAGCTCATTTGTGACACCTGCCGTTTGGTCGTGCCCTTTGACGAGGCTACTTTATTTGTCAGTCGCCAGGACTATGGGATGAACAACGTCATTCCACTGATTCATATCCTGGAAAAGATGCTGATAAATCTGGCTGGTCAGGGGACTGGAAAAGTGGTGCCTACATCTCATGGCCACATGAGCCCTGTGGGGGCTGAACTGGAGGAGGAGGACATTGAAGCACAAGCAATGTGTAGCAAAATGGGTGTTTTTTCTACACAGGTGACAGGAGTAGAGAAGCAGGAGCAGCCGGAGGAGCAAAAGGGAGATCAGGAAGATGAGGCAGATGACCCAGGCACACCATGGCAGTATGCAGTGGAGATGGAGGGAGTCCCTCTGAGTCGCTTGCGCAAATAGCCCGCTGCATGCTCACTTGCTTGGGTAGTCACAGCCGAATTGTCACAATTCAGCAGAGGGATGACATCTGGCAATCCACCTTATTGGACCCTCGCTACCGCTCCAAAATAGGGGCCTTTTTTACACCCACTGAGAGGGAGGACAAACTGAAATACTATAGAGACATCCTATGTAGTCAGTTGGCCGCTGCTTATCTGCGCCATCGGCAACACAGGTCTGATCGGGCCCTCTGCACTTATGTTCCACTGCCATGGCTGCTGTAGTGGGGTAGAAGCAGTACCAGCTCCATCAGCAGCAGCTTGAGTCTAAAGTCGATGATGAGCAGCTTTCTTAAGAAACACCACACTGAGCATAGGAGGGAAGGGTGGAAAAGGGAATCATTCCTGAGAACTAGGGAAGGAAAATGGACACCTCCTATTGAAAACCCTAAGCAAAATCCTTACTGACTACCAGTATGAACAGACCCCAAAGGTAGGTGAGTTCATACGCAGGAATACCTAGAGTCCTTTCTAGCCCTATAGGACCCTGGTATTAATGGCAAGGAAGAGACTACCTGTTCCTCCAAAAGGAAGGACAAACAGGAGTCTACTTCAGGCCTAATAAAAAACAATTGGAAAATGCAACACACAGAACCCAAACAAAATACAAAAGGGAAAGGAAAGACTTAACTCCAAAGAGGCTATGGAAGCACCAGGAACTCAGCTGAGATCCAACCACAGAAAATCCACAGGCACAGAAGCTATAACCCGCACAGCATAGTGGGAGAAGCAATTATAAATAAGGAAGGTTAAATGACAACATAAGCAACACCTGGAGGCAAGGGGTGTGGCCAATACCAGATCCACAAGGAAAACCTGTCATATCAAACCACGTTTTGCCAGTCTCACAGATCTCCTGACACTCACTGTCGCCGGGACCTCCGTATGTCTTGGTATGTCTGTGACACCAGAAACTTCTCACCAGCAGCAGCTGCTATACCTGGAAAACTGAACCAGCAGGTGGTGGCATACTTGGACAGCACCCTGCCATCCCACATTGAAGATCCGCTGGACTTTTGGGCAGCCAAACTCGATTTGTGGCCGAAACTGGTCGAGTTTGCCCTGGAAAAGCTGTCCTGCCCGCCCAGTAGTGTGGCATCAGAGCGGGTGCTTAGTGCGGCGGGGGCCGGAGAGACTGACCTTTGTCAAGGTTAATCAGGCGTGGATCAGCCAGGATTTCCACCCACCAATGCCTGATGCATCAGATTAGATTATCCATGATGCCTCTCCCAAACCTTGACAAAAGAGATCGGTTTATTCTGGCTACCT
The DNA here is from genome assembly GCF_014858855.1 of Bufo gargarizans. Taxonomy (NCBI): domain Eukaryota; kingdom Metazoa; phylum Chordata; class Amphibia; order Anura; family Bufonidae; genus Bufo; species Bufo gargarizans. The sequence continues at coordinate 77,748,824 of NC_058080.1, forward strand.
TCCTCAGCTACTGTTCTTCTGATGCTGCCACCTGCCTGATGCCACACATCTGATGCCAAGTGCTCCGTCTTACACCCACCATTGTCAGCAGGTACTGTTATTGCCACTCACCTCCCCACTCTGTCATGGGGTCACTCTGTGGTCGCCTCATGCTGCTGCCAACTCAAAACTTGGTCTGTAGAACACTCTGTGGCCTCCTCATGCTGCTGATGCCACCTCCACACTCTGTCATTTTGCCCCTATGTTGCCTCCTCACGCTGCTGCCACATTCCACTCTATGTCACCTTGCCAGTCTGTGGCCTCCTCATGCTTCTGCCAGCTCCATACTCTGTCATTGTGCCACTCTGTGGTCTGCTCATGCTGCTGCCACATCCACACTGTCACCTTGACACTCTGTGGTCTCCTCATGCTGCTGCCACTTCTCCACTTTATGGTCTCCTCATGCTGCTGCCAAACCACCACTCTGTGGTCTCCTCATGCTGCTGCTACCTCAACACTATGCCACTGGGGCATTCTGTGGTCTCCTCATGCTGCTGCTGCCACCTCCACACTATGTCACCTTGCAGGCTGTAGCCTCCTCATGCTGTGGCCACCTCCACACTATGTCACCTTGCCACTCTGTGGCCTCCTCATGCTGCTGCTGCTGCCACCTCCACACTATTCACCTTGCCAGTCTGTGGCCTCCTCATGCTGCTGCTAAATCAACACTAGGTCACTGGGCCACCACTCTGTGGCTTCCTTCTGCTGCTGCTACCTCAATACTATTTTATTGGGCCACTCTGTGGACTTCTTAAGCAGTTCTCCCACCCTCCCACTCCATGACTGGACCACCATTTTGCCTTTTTGGCCTGGTTGACATTATCATTTATTTGACCCATCTTCTGATCTGTCAGAAGGAAGGAAAAATGAGACGCACAACGGATCCTGTCTGTGTAGCGGCTGTAAGGCCTGTATGGTCCCATCAGAATTGGCTTATGATTTGGCAGCAAAAAGCAGGAGTACAAAACACAGAAGATATGCAAATATTCTATTCACGTGTCATCCCTGTTTGGCCTCATGCACATGACCGTTGTGTGTTTTGCAGTCTGCAAATTGCGGATCCGCAAAACACAGATGGCGTCCTTGTGCGTTCCGCAATTAGTGGAACAGCACGGACAGCCATTGATATAACTGCCTATTCTTGTCCGCCAAACAGACAAGAATCAGACAGGTTCTATTTTTTTTTTGCGGACTACAGAATGGACCAACGGATGCGGACAGCACACGGAGTGCTGTCTGTATCTTTTGCGGCCCCATTGAAGTGAATGGGTCCGCATCCAAGTCGCAAAAACTGCGGCCCGGGATGCGGACCGAAACAACGGTCGTGTGCATGAGGCCTTTTGGATCCACTCCTGTTTTTTTTTTGGCTTTAGCAATACTGATGGATTACTGACCAAATGCTGACCGAGTGAAGGCGGATGCTCAACAGACAGGATCCGTTTTTTGGGGGGTTATTGTTCTGATGGATCAGAGGAAGGGCAAAATAATCAGTGACGTCAACACAAACGTACCGCTGTCACCCTCTCCACTCTATCAGGGGGGCTCTACTTGTATAAACATTTAATAGAACAGGTTCTGTAGACGTCTATGTGGAATCAGCTGACAACAGTGTAAAAGGAGTGTGCTCTTTCACACTATAGTAGGATTTTGGGCCTCTGCGGGGTTCTTTATACCTGGCGCTAACATCGAGCTTTAAGTCTGAGTTCACACTTAAGTTATTTGGTCAGTTTTGGCACTGTAACTGCCCAAATAAGTGAAGTGTGCAGTGATTCTAAGAGCAACACCTGTCATACTGACTCACAGTATTGTTTCACTACCACAGCAGACTCCCTATCCATGTTACTGCAAGGCACATTGTTCTGCAAATAAATTTGGATCAAATTGAATCTTTTTTGGAAAATTCAGCGAACCGGCCAAAATTGAATTTTTGAGAAATTCGCTCATCTCTAATTGTGATGCCTAAACAGATGGAAAAAAAACACAGCCCCAGATCATGATTCCTTTGGATGCTGTACAGTTCTGCAAGAAATGTCCTCTTGACATCAGGCAAACTTGTACTAATGCATCAGACCTATGGAGACATTTGAGAATTTCTAGAGAGAAAAATTTTCAATGATAATGATGCTTATGCCACGATTGTTCATTAAGATCTCAGATGTGTAAGAAGGGTGAACTGAGCACCTTCAGTTGAAGACAATGGACTTCCATGGATAATTTTTCAGTTACCTGTTTCTTTAAATAGACTACACCTACTGCTGAGAGGTTGCTGAGACATTCGACTTGGCATGCTCTCAATCAACTTCTGGCCCAATTCCTGACTGATAGCAACCCATTCTTTCATAATCACTTCTTGGAGTTTGTCAGAATTAGTGGGTTTTTGTTTGTCCACCCTCTTGAGGACTGACCACAAGTTTTCAATGGGATTAAGATCTGGGGAGTTTACAGGCCATGGTCCCAAAATGTCAACGTTTTGGTCCCCAAGCCACTTAGTTATCACTTTTGCCTTATGGCACGGTGCTCCATCGTGCTGGAAAATGCACTGTTCTTCACCAAACTGTTGTTGGATTGTTGGAAGAAGTTGCTGTTGGAGAGTGTTTTGATACCATTCTTTATTCATGGCTGTGTTTTTGGGCAAAATTGTGAGTGAGCCCACTCCGTTGGATGAGAAGCAACCCCACACATGAATGGTTTCAGGATGCTTTACTGTTGGCATGACATAGGACTGATGGTAGCGCTCACCTTTTCTTCTCCAGACAAGCCTTTTTTCTGATGCCCCAAACAATCGGAAAGAGGCTTCATCGGAGAATATGACTTTGCCCCGGTCCTCAGCAGTCCATTCACCATATTTTCTGCAGAAGATCAATCTGTCCCTGATGTTTTTTTTGGAGAGAAGTGGCTTCTTTGCTGCCCTTCTTGACACCAGGCCATCTTCCAAAAGTCTTTGCCTCACTGTGCGTGCAGATACGCTCACACCTGCCTGCTGCCATTCCTGAGCAAGCTCTGCACTGGTGGCACTTCGATCTCGCAGCTGAATCCTCTTTAGGAGATTATCCTGGCGCTTGCTGGACTTTCTTGGACGCCCTGAAGCCTTCTTAACAAGAATTGAACCTCTTTCCTTTAAGTTCTTAATGATCCTATAAATTGTTGATTGAGGTGCAATCTTAGTAGCCACAATATCCTTGCCTGTGAAGCCATTTTTATGCAACGCAATGATGGCTGCACGCGTTTCTTTGCAGGTCACCATGGTTAACAATGGAAGAGCAATGATTTCAAGCATCACCCTCCTTTTAACAGGTCAAGTCTGCCATTTTAACCCAATCAGCCTGACATAATGATCTCCAGCCTTGTGCTCGTCAACATTCTCACCTGAGTTAACAAGACGATTACTGACATGATCTCAGCAGGTCCTTTAATGACAGCAATGAAATGAAGTGGAAAGTTTTTGGGGGGATTAAGTTAATTTTCATGGCAAAGAAGGACTATGCAATTCATCTGATCACTCTTCATAACATTCTGGAGTATATGCAATTTGCTATTATAAAAACTTAAGCAGCAACTTTTTCAATTTCCAATATTTATGTAATTCTCAAAACTTTTGGCCACGACTGTACATACATTTGTACATCTTGTGTTGCACTGCATATATGCTGATGGAGAAGCAGAGAAGAGGTCTAGCACCTTTCAGAGAGAGTGTGTTTGATCAAATTAGGTGTGGAAGCCGTGAGGTGGGAGAGACTGAAGCCTGGTTAGGTTGGGAGGTCATGACATTCGTCCGTTCAGAACTTAGAAAGAAGTCACCTACATAGAGTGAACGAATCATGAGAAGGAAGCCGTATGACTGCTTTAGCAATCAGGGACTTAAGTGTGGGTCGATTATGAGCCAACAATTGAAAATTGGAAACTGATGCCATGTAGGAGGTGGGCATGCAAGTGACTTTGATGTGTAGACTATGATGATTTAGGTGTACTATCAGCTCATGTGGTGAGCTTTGGAAGTCTTCTGGGGCTGTGGGAATAGTCAGTGCAGTAAGGGAGACAGTGCTGTGCTCAAACCTGGTGGGGGTTTAGCTGGGACTTGTTTGAAACTGGGAGAATCCCTGTCTAGTGGCCTGGGGAGAAAGCTACAGTTGGAACTGACTACCCTTCTAGCCTAGTAGTTTACCCTTACATGGCCTGGTGATTTAATCATGTGCAACGGGCGCCTCCCCCTAATGCCCTTAATAGATGTAATGACTGAGTCCCAGGTGTAGGAATGCCGAGTGGTATAGTGTGGCCTAAAATTTCCCTTTATGTGTGTCACAGTGCTCCTACCTGGATACGGCTGGGGGTAAATAGGGGTAAATAATAGGGGTAAATAGGAGTCCAGACCTTGTGATGAAGTTCAATAACAGCTTTTCTTGGCATAAACATTTCTCCAAATGGGTTACAGACTTTGTCTTGGTTCCAGCAGGCTTTAGCATTAAAAGTCTAGCAGGCAACTCGTCTATACTATATCTGTTGCTCTCTGACTCTGCTGTACTAGCAAGGTAGCTGTATAGCTTAGTTTCCTCTGGATGCTACAACTTCTCTTTGTATGGTCTGTCTCTTGATTATGCCAGGGAACTCTCCTCCTGGCTCCTGAGGCTCTAAGCTATGGCCTCTACATCCAGCAGAGCTGACAATGCCCTAGCTGGCTTGACTTGGCTTGGCCTGGGCATGTCTAACAGCGACGTGCCCAGCACTTGCTTCTTTCCCCTAGCAGGGGGTAAGCTAGACTAACTAAAACGGATCCCCACCCTTCCTGCAGGGGTGTTAGAATGTAATGGAAAGCTCCATTCTACCTGACTATAGCTCTGCCGTATTTGCTGTCACCTGCTGGTGAACCAGGAATAATACATTTGAACTTAACAGTTACATTAGAAATAGGAATGCACATGATAGTGGACCTGAAATAAATACACAAGATGACATGATATTAGCATACACAGATAGATGCAGGGCATAGGAGTGGTAATGCCACTCTGGGGCGTTACACATGGACTGGACACAGAGGGGTAGACAGTGAAATATGTGGTGTAGCAGGAGCCTTTGAAGTATTCATGGCCCTAGTGTAACAGCTGCTTTGCTTCACTGTCAGGGGGATTGTGGAGCAGACCGGAGGAGATGTCTAATTTTCCAATGGTAAGATTGAACATGACTGTGGGGGGACACATGGAGACCAAATCCTTGGGGAACTCAAGGAACATTCACTAAAAGACAGAAGGTTTTAGATGCAGGGAACTGTAATAGGTTGGATGGAAATATCACTGTATATCATGGCTCGAGAAACTGGAAAAAATGACCCATATAAAAACTTTACTTTTAATATCAAAATACAATGCATTCTATAGTCTTCAGACCATTTCACATTTTCATATTTTGTTATGTTGCAGCTCATACTAAAATAAAAAAGTTCTGATTTTTCCCCTTCATTCTGCACTCAATACCCCAAAATGACAAAGTTAAAACAGAATGTTATAAATCTTTGCTAATATATTGAAAAGAAAAAACTAAAATCTTACACTGACATAAGTATTCAGACCCTTTACTCGGGACTTAGTTGAAGCACCTTTGATAGCGATTACTGCCTCCAGTTTTCCTGGGGATGATGCCACAAGGTTTGCACTCCTGCATTTGGGGATTTTCTGTCATTCTTCTTCGCAGATCCTCTTAAGGTCTGTCAGATTGGATGGGGATCATCAGTGGACAGCCGTTTTCAGGGCTCTCTAGAGATTTTTGAGTAGGTTCTAGCTAGGCCACTGAAGGACATTCACGTAGTTATCCATAAGCCACTCCTATGTTGTCTGGCTTAGTTACCTATAGCAACCAATCAGATTCTACCTTACATTTTTCAAAGCACTGTTGATATGGTCTACTAAGACTATTTTCCTTTACACCAGTTTTGACAAATCTCCCCAATTGGAAGGAAAGGAAAACCCCTTTAAAACAAGCACTGTATTTGCTTCAGAACACCTGCTTGGCTTAAAAAATGAAAACATTAGAAATTCATGAAGGTTAGCTCTGCAAATCCTAAATATTCCCAAATGAAATTTAACCCAACCATCTCTCAAGATCAAGATTTCCTAGCCCTGGGACTAGGACAAGCTTTAACCTGGATTCTCCACTGCATTTTTCAACAATCGCAACTGAAAGAATTCCCTGAGTAGTACAGAATCATTAAATGCATATACACATCACTCTCCTCTATATACCCTACTTTTATTCGGACTCATTAATCTAAAGAAATGAAATATTACAGATTTCAACTACAATAAGAGGCATCATTCCCAAAAACTATTTTCTTATTTAATGATACTTTTTTTTACATTGAGGAGAAAGGAAGACCCATAATACCAGAAGAATCCCCACCCGCTTCCTCCTCATATGCAACTTTTCTTGGTCACATCAACAGTTTTGCAGTCGCCTTTGAATAGACAGCCTCACTGACAAAGGAAATTGTAGCTCCCATTTGTCAATGTATTCTCAGGAGAAATAACAGCACATTGCAGAGCTACAGACTTGTTATTGTAAAGGGAATTCAAGTAAATGCTAAAGAATATACAGTAAGTTCTGGGATGTAGATCACGGGAGAGAGAATTGGGGCACTTGGCCTGGGTGCAGTCAGGCAAAGATATGAAGGTGGTGCAGATGATGGGTCTCTACTAGTCTTTCCTTCCCCTCCCTCTTCTCTCTGATACTGCAGAAAGTTTTAACAGCTGGAACTTCTTACTGGCTGCTGTAACTTGAACCTGGCAGGAGCCCAGGGAAATTAGGGAGAGAGGAAGACTTCAGAATATAACTTAAGCAGATTGCAGACTCTGTTCTGCTTACCACAGCTCCTAATCAATTGCTGAGATGTGACAGATCTACAGGAGAAGTAAAGCATATGTAATTAGATTTACATTGGATACTGTTCCATCTGTATGCATATGTATGGATATGCATGTATCTATGCATATGTAATATGCATGTATTTATGCATGTGAGTGTAATAGTGTGTGCATGTTCAATGTGCATGTTTATGTGTGCATTGTAAATATAATGGAGTAAGATATATATATATATATATATATATATATATATATATATACACATACAGTCGGGTCCATAAATATTGGGACATCAACACAATTCTAACAACATTTTTGGCTCTATACACCACCACGATGGATTTGAAATGAAACTAACAAGATGTGCTTTAACTGCAGACTGTCAGCTTCAATATGAGGGTATTTACATCCAAATCAGGTGATCGGTGTAGGAATTACAACAGTTTGCATATGTGCCTCCCACTTGTTAAGGAACCAAAAGTAATGGGACAATTGGCTTCTCAGTTGTTGCATGACCAGGTGTGTGTTATTCCCTCATTATCCCAATTACAATGAGCAGATAAAAGGTCCAGAGTTCATTTCAAGTCTGCTATTTGCATTTGGAATCTGTTGCTATCAACTCTCAAGATGAGATCTAAAGAGCTGTCACTATCAGTGAAGCCGGCCATCATTAGGCTGAAAAAACAAAACAAACCCATCAGAGAGATAGCAAAAACATTAGGCGTGGCCAAAACAACTGTTTGGAACATTCATAAAATGAAGGAACACACTGGTGAGCTCAGCAACACCAGAAGACCCGGAAGACCACGAAAAACAACTGTGGTGGATGACCGAAGAATTCTTTCCCTGGTGAAGAAAACACCCTTCACAACAGTTGGCCAGATCAAGAACACTCTCCAGGAGGTAGGTGTATGTCTATCAAAGTCAACAATCAAGAGAAGACTTCACCAGAGTGAATACAGAGGGTTCACCACAAGATGCAAACCATTGGTAAGCCTCAAAAACAGGAAGGCCAGATTAGGGTTTCCCAAACGAGATCTAAAAAAGCCTTCACAGTTCTGGAACAACATCCTATGGACAGATGAGACCAAGATCAACTTGTACCAGAGTGATAGGAAGAGAAGAGTATGGAGAAGGAAAGGAATTGCTCATGATCCTAAGCATACCACCTCATCAGTGAAGCATGGTGGTGGTAGTGTCATGGCGTGGACATGTATGGCTGCCAATGAAACTGGTTCTCTTGTATTTATTGATGATGTGACTGATGACAAAAGCAACAAGATGAATTCTGAAGTGTTTTGGGCAATATTATCTGCTCATATTCAGCCAAATGCTTCAGAACTCATTGGACAGCGCTTCACAGTGCAGATGGACGATGACCCAAAGCATACTGCAAAAGCAACCAAAGAGTTTTTTAAGGGAAAGAAGTGAAATGTTATGCAATGACCAATTCAATCACCTGACCTGAATCCGATTGAGCATGCATTTCACTTGCTGAAGACAAAACTGAAGGGAAAATGCCCCAAGAACAAGCAGTAACTTAAGTTGCAGTAGAAGCCTGGCAGAACATCACCGGGGATGAAACCCAGCGTCTGGTGATGTCTATGCGTTCCAGACTTCAGGCTGTAATTGACTGCAAAGGATTTGCAACCAAGTATTAAAAAGTGGAAGTTTTAATTTATGATTATTATTATTCTGTCCCATTACTTTTGGTCCCTTAACAAGTTGGCGGCACATATGCAAACTGTTGTAATTCCTACACAGTTTACCTGATTTGGATGTAAATACCCTCAAATGAAAACTGACAGTCTGCAGTTAAAGCACATCTTGTTTGTTTAATTTTAAAGCCATTGTGGTGTGTATAGAGCCAAAAATGTTCGAATTGTGTTGATGTCCCAATATTTATGGACCTGACTGACTGTGTATATATGACTGTGGACCTGACTGACCGTGTATCATTTAGCCATGCAGTAATTGTGTACAGCATAGCAGTGCTATGTATGTGAGCAGTACTACAGAATTATATACAGGTCCTTCTAAAAAAATTAGCATATTGTGATAAAGTTCATTATTTTCTGTAATGTACTGATAAACATTAGACTTTCATATATTTTAGATTCATTGCGCACAACTGAAGTAGTTCAAGCCTTTTATTGTTTTAATATTGATGATTTTGGCATACAGCTCATGAAAACCCAAAATTCCTATCTAAAAAAATTAGCATATTTCATCCGACCAATAAAAGAAAAGTGTTTTTAATAAAAAAAAGTCAACCTTCAAATAATTATGTTCAGTTATGCACTCAATACTTGGTCGGGAATCCTTTTGCAGAAATGACTGCTTCAATGCGGCGTGGCATGGAGGCAATCAGCCTGTGGCACTGCTGAGGTGTTATGGAGGCCCAGGATGCTTCGATTAGCGGCCTTAAGCTCATCCAGAGTGTTGGGTCTTGCGTCTCAACTTTCTCTTCCCAATATCCCACAGATTCTCTATGGGGTTCAGGTCAGGAGAGTTGGCAGGCCAATTGAGCACAGTAATACCATGGTCAGTAAACCATTTACCAGTGGTTTTGGCACTGTGAGCAGGTGCCAGGTCGTGCTGAAAAATGAAATCTTCATCTCCATAAAGCTTTTCAGCAGATGGAAGCATGAAGTGCTCCAAAATCTCCTGATAGCTAGCTGCATTGACCCTGCCCTTGATAAAACACAGTGGACCAACACCAGCAGCTGACATGGCACCCCAGACCATCACTGACTGTGGGTACTTGACACTGGACTTCAGGCATTTTGGCATTTCCCTCTTCCCAGTCTTCCTCCAGACTCTGGCACCTTGATTTCCGAATGACATGCAAAATTTGCTTTCATCCAAAAAAAGTACTTTGGACCACTGAGCAACAGTCCAGTGCTGCTTGTCTGTAGCCCAGGTCAGGCGCTTCTGCCGCTGTTTCTGGTTCAAAAGTGGCTTGACCTGGGGAATGCGGCACCTGTAGCCCATTTCCTGCACACGCCTGTACACGGTGGCTCTGGATGTTTCTACTCCAGACTCAGTCCACTGCTTCCGCAGGTCCCCCAAGGTCTGGAATCGGTTCTTTTCCACAATCTTCCTCAGGGTCCGGTCACCTATTCTCGTTGTGCAGCGTTTTCTGCCACACTTTTTCCTTCCCACTGAGGTGCCTTGATACAGCACTCTGGGAACAGCCTATTCGTTCAGAAATTTATTTCTGTGTCTTACCCTCTTGCTTTAGGGTGTCAATGATGGCCTTCTGGACAGCAGTCAGGTCGGCAGTCTTACCCATGATTGCGGTTTTGAGTAATGAACCAGGCTGGGAGTTTTTAAAAGCCTCAGGAATCTTTTGCAGGTGTTTAGAGTTAATTAGTTGATTCAGATGATTAGGTTAATAGCTCGTTTAGAGAACCTTTTCATGATATGCTAATTTTTTTAGATAGGAATTTTGGGTTTTCATGAGCTGTATGCCAAAATCATCAATATTAAAACAATAAAAGGCTTGAACTACTTCAGTTGGTGTGTAATAAATCTAAAATATATGAAAGTCTAATGTTTATCAGTACATTACAGAAAAGAATGAACTTTATCACAATATGCTAATTTTTTTAGAAGGACCTGTACAAGTGTGGTAAAGGGGCACAAGGTATATGTCTGCTATAGCTGCACTGCACATGTATTTGAGTTGGGTCTATCTTTCTCTCTTTATCTCTCTCTCTCCCTATCTCTTTCCCTCTCTGGAAAAATGTTACCCAAATAGATCTGAAGAAAGTCTGATTTTACAAAGAAAAATAAAAAAATTTAAATATATATATATATATGTGTATAAAAAAAAAAAATATATATATATATATATATATATATATATATATATATATATATATATATATATAGATAGCAAAAGGATGAGGCAGCACTCCAACTTCAGGTGAAAACCGTGGATCCTTTATTCCCTTGTGCAACGTTTCAATCGCTCATTGCGATCTTTATCAAGCATGGTTTACAAGTGTCATACAAGGGTATATATACCCATAGTGCATTGTGCCAATAAAAGTGAAAATTATTCAATTACATCAATATATAAACATAAAAACACATTTTAGGCTAACAAAAGTGGTTATAGAAGTAAAACCAACATTACAGTGGAAACATACAATTGTACATATAATGTGAAATATCAGTATACATGATCGTATAAATGCCGCAGCATTGATATTCTAAATGAGGCTCATTTAGCCAATGATCCACCACATGTGTAAAAGTGTTGATTATAATCATAATTATAGACATACAATAAACTTACACAGCAGTAGTTGACTATCGGCGCCAAAATCCGCGTCCTCTCACTCCAGCTGCGCATGTCCAAGCACCAAGCTACGCTACCCACAAGGCCAGACAGGAGGCGTCACGCCGGTCACGAGATCAATCACCTGATCAACCACATGACCAGAGCAACACCCACCCGTCACGTCAGAGGGCGGCGCCGGACCACGTCATCAGGGCGAGAGAGTAACGAACGTCAAAGTGCAAACGGCGTCAGCTAACTGGCGTCGTTGTCACAGTAACCATCCGCACATCCCCGCCCACCAGACGAGCCCATGCTAGGGGCGGGCATGAGCAGCCGGAGACCACAAGGAGAGGGAGAACCAGAGGGCACAATCTGATAGATGGTCAGCAAGGATAGAATGTACAAATGCAAGTCAACACAAGCAATGTGTTGACTAAACATGCAAGATCGCTGTGATAAGAGCTCAAAAAACAGAGTGAACGTGGTACACCGTATATCAGCACCATATAAAATCTAGTCAAGATCGGTGCTATACAGCCCAATATGTGAAGGAGAAGAGAGGGGAGGAGCCAGTGGTTATCCCATTTCCATGGTCATAGCCAGAGGCTCATAGAGGGTAAGAGGTAAAGGGCATGTGAGTGCCCCGTACCCCAACACCCAGTTTCACCCCATATTCTCAAGAGAGAAGATAAGAAGAGACCACCACTCCATATATAGAGCCATCAACAGACAACCAGCATAGTATTCATAGATATTTATTATGACATTTAACACAATTACTTAGTATATAATTATTGTGCCCCTTGGAACCCCCCAATCACAAGATAACATAAACGGAGAATCGCAGGATTCCGGAGCCGCCGTACAACAGAACCGCTGTCAAAGCATTGATAGAAGTAATCTAGAAGAAAAAACCAAAAAATGGTTTAGAAAATACTGTAAAATCAGTAATTGTAACAAATGGTAAAATATATGACACTTATACATCTCACACATACACAGATAGAGCTGAGGAAAGGAAAAGCAGAACCGACAGGCCAGCCCTACATTATATCAAACTCCACTTGAAGTCAACATTAAGGCCAGAGGGTCTCAAGGTGTTGAGGCGATGTATCCATCTAAGCTCCCTCTGTTTGAGAGCCCTTGTCCTATCACCTCCCCTCCTGGACTGAGTGATCTGATCCAGAATCATAAACTTAAGATCCTTCTCTTTATGATTTGCTTCAACGAAATGTTTGGGGACTGGCAAATCTCTTCTCTTACGTCTAATAGAGAAACGATGATTGTTGAGACGTGTCTTCATGTCACATGTGGTCTCCCCCACATAGAGGAGACCACATGGACAGGAAAGCACATACACGACAAATGAACTGTCACATGTCAAATAGTGACCAATGGCATAGGAGACTCCTGTTTGGGGATGAATAAATTTCTCTCCCTTTGTCATGTACGAACAATTTACACAACCAAGACAAGGGTAACTCCCTTTTCTCCGCGATCCAATGTATGTTTGTGCAAAAACTTTAGTTGGAATGTCAGCCCTGACCAATTTATCACGAAAACTCGTGGGGCGTTTATATGAAAAAGAGGGGGTACAGTAACGCTGCAATATTAGGGAGATTACTCTTCAGAATGGACCAGTGTTTACGGACAATTTTAGCAATACATCCACTTTGCTCTGAATAAGTGGATATAAAAGGGATTCTCTCCACCTTGTTTTGTGTCAATGTTGGTGACCCCTGCTGTGTCTGTTTAACCTTCTAGAGATGTTTCTCAATGACTTGGGAAGGGTAACCTCGTTCCTTGAACTTATGTGTCATCTGTGTATATCTATCAGGTAATTTATCAACCTCCTGTACCACTCTCTTCACCCTAAGAAGCTGACTATACGGCAATGAGTTAATAGTTGACCTGGGATGACAACTGTTGTAGTGCAACAATGTATTGCAATCTGTAGGCTTTGTGTAAATATCGGTAAGTAATTTATCTCCAACTATCATGACTGTGGTGTCAAGAAATTGTACTTGGGTCTCCGAATAGACCAAAGTGAATGTAATATCCGGATCCAATCCATTCAAAAATGTATGAAATGACTCCAGAGAAACTGGGTCACCATGCCAAATAAGGAAGACATCGTCTATGTATCTCCACCACCCCAGTACCTTACTGAAGTGGTGGGATACATAGACAAGGTCCTCCTCGAGGGCCGCCATGAAGACATTGGCGTAAGTGGGCGCCACATTTGACCCCATAGCGGTCCCTCTCAATTGTAGATAGAAACTATCTAAGAACAAAAAATAATTGTTCTTCAGAACTAGATCCAACAACTGGACAATGAAGTCCTGACAATCACAGGAGTAGTTACTACCGGATAATTGTCTCCGGACAGCAGACAAACCTCTTGTGTGGTCAATGGAAGGTATATAGACTGGTAACGTCAAAAGACGCCACCAGACATCCATCAGGTAGTCTAATATCAGAGATCTTGTCAAGGAAATCCCCAGTGTCCCTAATGTAGGATCTAGCATCAACTGCATAATGGCGAAGCAGACGATCTAAAAAAATAGAGATGTTAGAAAAGATGGATCCGGTGCCAGCAACGATAGGCCGGCCTGGAGGGTCTATCATAGATTTGTGTATCTTTGGTAACACATAAATGACCGGTGTCCGTGGCTGTGGTATAATCAAGAAAGAATAGAGCTCATTGTCAATAATGTCCTGACACAAGGCTGCATCCTAGGACCCTCTTGATACAACGGGCTATATCAAATCTCGGATCACCTGACATGACCCTATATACATTATCATCATTCAGTTGTCTCCTGATCTCCTGTATGTACTTGGGGGTGTCCATAACAACAACCGCACCCCCCTTATCTGCAGGTTTAATCGTGAGGCTGTTGTCATGGCAAAGTCCCTCAAGTACAGCAATCTCAGAAGTGGTCATATTAGGATGTCTCAATGGCGTATCAGTAACCTCATTGCGTAGGGCGGCCATATCTACTGAGATAGCCTTTTTGAAGGTGTCAAGTACAGGTAAATTGCTGGATGGTGAAAAATCACTTTTAGTGAAAAGTCCAAAAGCCCCCAACTTTAACTCAGAATGTGTCAAACAATCAGTGGATTGGTCAGATGGAGGACGATCAGCGAACCATAACTTCAGTTCAATATTCCTGTACAGGCGCTGCAGATCGACCTCCAACTGAAACCAATCCACTTTAGTGGCGGGACAGAAGGACAAACCTTTAGAAAGCACATTAATTTGTACATCAGATAAACATACAGACGAGATATTTACCACAGTAGACACATGATCAGATGCATTGATCATGGGACTTAGTTGGCCTTCCTGCGTCGAGCCATGGGTTTCACTAGTTTGGGGGATTTTGGATTTCCGCCATCTGTGATGTCTGGTGCCACCCCGTCTGGTTCTTTTGACGGCAATGGGCCCATCTCTAAAAAAGACTGAGTAGAGGAAGGGTCATGAGTGGCTATAGACCCTGAATGTCCAGGTGTTTGTGGTTTCCGATTTGACGGCCGATATGCAAAAGCTTGTTTCTTGGGTCCATCATTCTGCCACGTGTACACTTTACCCTTTGCATAGTCATCCGAATCACGTAGCCACTTTTTCCTTTTAGTGGCTTCTTGTTCTTTGACGAATTTAGATAAATGTTCCATGCAATGTTCGTCATAGGTTTTCCAATCTTCAGGCCCCAACATGGTTTTTAAAGCTAATATAGTTTCAGATTGTCGTTTTTTACTTATCGCCAGTTCATGTTGTAAATATTCAAGGTTCAGCAAAATTATATCGAAGGCATATTTATTTGAAATCTGGATAAACTTTTGAGCAAAGGCTGATTCCGTAGGGAATAAATTAGGTTTGAGTTGGGAACGGATCCCTCTGGATAGTGTACACGTGGCAGAATGATGGACCCAAGAAACAAGCTTTTGCATATCGGCCGTCAAATCGGAAACCACAAACACCTGGACATTCAGGGTCTATAGCCACTCATGACCCTTCCTCTACTCAGTCTTTTTTAGAGATGGGCCCATTGCCGTCAAAAGAACCAGACGGGGTGGCACCAGACATCACAGATGGCGGAAATCCAAAATCCCCCAAACTAGTGAAACCCATGGCTCGACGCAGGAAGGCCAACTAAGTCCCATGATCAATGCATCTGATCATGTGTCTACTGTGGTAAATATCTCGTCTGTATGTTTATCTGATGTACAAATTAATGTGCTTTCTAAAGGTTTGTCCTTCTGTCCCGCCACTAAAGTGGATTGGTTTCAGTTGGAGGTCGATCTGCAGCGCCTGTACAGGAATATTGAACTGAAGTTATGGTTCGCTGATCGTCCTCCATCTGACCAATCCACTGATTGTTTGACACATTCTGAGTTAAAGTTGGGGGCTTTTGGACTTTTCACTAAAAGTGATTTTTCACCATCCAGCAATTTACCTGTACTTGACACCTTCAAAAAGGCTATCTCAGTAGATATGGCCGCCCTACGCAATGAGGTTACTGATACGCCATTGAGACATCCTAATATGACCACTTCTGAGATTGCTGTACTTGAGGGACTTTGCCATGACAACAGCCTCACGATTAAACCTGCAGATAAGGGGGGTGCGGTTGTTGTTATGGACACCCCCAAGTACATACAGGAGATCAGGAGACAACTGAATGATGATAATGTATATAGGTTATGTCAGGTGATCCGAGATTTGATATAGCCCGTTGTATCAAGAGGGTCCTAGATGCAGCCTTGTGTCAGGACATTATTGACAATGAGCTCTATTCTTTCTTGATTATACCACAGCCACGGACACCGGTCATTTATGTGTTACCAAAGATACACAAATCTATGATAGACCCTCCAGGCCGGCCTATCGTTGCTGGCACCGGATCCATCTTTTCTAACATCTCTATTTTTTTAGATCGTCTGCTTCGCCATTATGCAGTTGATGCTAGATCCTACATTAGGGACACTGGGGATTTCCTTGACAAGATCTCTGGTATTAGGACTACCTGATGGATGTCTGGTGGCGTCTTTTGACGTTACCAGTTATATACCTTCCATTGACCACACAAGAGGTTTGTCTGCTGTCCGGAGACAATTATCCGGTAAGTAACTACTCCTGTGATTGTCAGGACTTCATTGTCCAGTTGTTGGATCTTGTTCTGAAGAACAATTATTTTTTGTTCTTAGATAGTTTCTATCTACAATTGAGAGGGACCGCTATGGGGTCAAATGTGGCGCCCACTTACGCCAATGTCTTCATGGCGGCCCTCGAGGAGGACCTTGTCTATGTATCCCACCACTTCAGTAAGGTACTGGGGTGGTGGAGATACATAGACGATGTCTTCCTTATTTGGCATGGTGACCCAGTTTCTCTGGAGTCATTTCATAAATTTTTGAATGGATTGGATCCGGATATTACATTCACTTTGGTCTATTCGGAGACCCAAGTACAATTTCTTGACACCACAGTCATGATAGTTGGAGATAAATTACTTACCGATATTTACACAAAGCCTACAGATTGCAATACATTGTTGCACTACAACAGTTGTCATCCCAGGTCAACTATTAACTCATTGCCGTATAGTCAGCTTCTTAGGGTGAAGAGAGTGGTACAGGAGGTTGATAAATTACCTGATAGATATACACAGATGACACATAAGTTCAAGGAACGAGGTTACCCTTCCCAAGTCATTGAGAAACATCTCAAGAAGGTTAAACAGACACAGCAGGGGTCACCAACATTGACACAAAACAAGGTGGAGAGAATCCCTTTTATATCCACTTATTCAGAGCAAAGTGGATGTATTGCTAAAATTGTCCGTAAACACTGGTCCATTCTGAAGAGTAATCTCCCTAATATTGCAGCGTTTACTGTACCCCCTCTTTTTCATATAAACGCCCCACGAGTTTTCGTGATAAATTGGTCAGGGCTGACATTCCAACTAAAGTTTTTGCACAAACATACATTGGATCGCGGAGAAAAGGGAGTTACCCTTGTCTTGGTTGTGTAAATTGTTCGTACATGACAAAGGGAGAGAAATTTATTCATCCCCAAACAGGAGTCTCCTATGCCATTGGTCACTATTTGACATGTGACAGTTCATTTGTCGTGTATGTGCTTTCCTGTCCATGTGGTCTCCTCTATGTGGGGGAGACCACATGTGACATGAAGACACGTCTCAACAATCATCGTTTCTCTATTAGACGTAAGAGAAGAGATTTGCCAGTCCCCAAACATTTCGTTGAAGCAAATCATAAAGAGAAGGATCTTAAGTTTATGATTCTGGATCAGATCACTCAGTCCAGGAGGGGAGGTGATAGGACAAGGGCTCTCAAACAGAGGGAGCTTAGATGGATACATCGCCTCAACACCTTGAGACCCTCTGGCCTTAATGTTGACTTCAAGTGGAGTTTGATATAATGTAGGGCTGGCCTGTCGGTTCTGCTTTTCCTTTCCTCAGCTCTATCTGTGTATGTGTGAGATGTATAAGTGTCATATATTTTACCATTTGTTACAATTACTGATTTTACAGTATTTTCTAAACCATTTTTTGGTTTTTTCTTCTAGATTACTTCTATCAATGCTTTGACAGCGGTTCTGTTGTACGGCGGCTCCGGAATCCTGCGATTCTCCGTTTATGTTATCTTGTGATTGGGGGGTTCCAAGGGGCACAATAATTATATACTAAGTAATTGTGTTAAATGTCATAATAAATATCTATGAATACTATGCTGGTTGTCTGTTGATGGCTCTATATATGGAGTGGTGGTCTCTTCTTATCTTCTCTCTTGAGAATATGGGGTGAAACTGGGTGTTGGGGTACGGGGCACTCACATGCCCTTTACCTCTTACCCTCTATGAGCCTCTGGCTATGACCATGGAAATGGGATAACCACTGGCTCCTCCCCTCTCTTCTCCTTCACATATTGGGCTGTATAGCACCGATCTTGACAGATTTTATATGGTGCTGATATACGGTGTACCACGTTCACTCTGTTTTTTGAGCTCTTATCACAGCGATCTTGCATGTTTAGTCAACACATTGCTTGTGTTGACTTGCATTTGTACATTCTATCCTTGCTGACCATCTATCAGATTGTGCCCTCTGGTTCTCCCTCTCCTTGTGGTCTCCGGCTGCTCATGCCCGCCCCTAGCATGGGCTCGTCTGGTGGGCGGGGATGTGCGGATGGTTACTGTGACAACGACGCCAGTTAGCTGACGCCGTTTGCACTTTGACGTTCGTTACTCTCTCGCCCTGATGACGTGGTCCGGCGCCGCCCTCTGACGTGACGGGTGGGTGTTGCTCTGGTCATGTGGTTGATCAGGTGATTGATCTCGTGACCGGCGTGACGCCTCCTGTCTGGCCTTGTGGGTAGCGTAGCTTGGTGCTTGGACATGCGCAGCTGGAGTGAGAGGACGCGGATTTTGGCGCCGATAGTCAACTACTGCTGTGTAAGTTTATTGTATGTCTATAATTATGATTATAATCAACACTTTTACACATGTGGTGGATCATTGGCTAAATGAGCCTCATTTAGAATATCAATGCTGCGGCATTTATACGATCATGTATACTGATATTTCACATTATATGTACAATTGTATGTTTCCACTGTAATGTTGGTTTTACTTCTATAACCACTTTTGTTAGCCTAAAATGTGTTTTTATGTTTATATATTGATGTAATTGAATAATTTTCACTTTTATTGGCACAATGCACTATGGGTATATATACCCTTGTATGACACTTGTAAACCATGCTTGATAAAGATCGCAATGAGCGATTGAAACGTTGCACAAGGGAATAAAGGATCCACGGTTTTCACCTGAAGTTGGAGTGCTGCCTCATCCTTTTGCTATCTATACTTATCTATAGCCGTTTGAGCCTGCGGCTTTGAGGATATTTTGCACCCACATCATTTTTTGGTCTTGTGCTGCTGGTTTTGCTTTTTTGTTTTTTATATATATATATATATATATATATATATATATATATATATTTATATTTACAGTTGCAAGAAAAAGTATGTGAACCCTTTGGAATGATATGGATTTCTGCACAAATTGGTCATAAAATGTGATCTGATCTTCATCTAAGTCACAACAATAGACAATCAGTCTGCTTAAACTATAACACACAAAGAATTAAATGTTACCAAGTTTTTATTGAACACACCATGCAAACATTCACAGTGCAGGTGGAAAAAGTATGTGAACCCTTGGATTTAATAACTGGTTGAACCTCCTTTGGCAGCAATAACTTCAACCAAACGTTTTCTGTAGTTGCAGATCAGACATGCACAATGGTCAGGAGTAATTCTTGACCATTCCTCTTACCAGAACTCTTTCAGTTCAGCAATATTCTTGGAATGTCTGGTGTAAATCGCTTTCTTGGAGGTCATGCCACAGCATCTCAATCGGGTTGAGGTCAGGACTCTGACTGGGCCACTCCAGAAGGCGTATTTTCTTCTGTTTAAGCCATTCTGTTGTTTATTTACCTCTATGCTTTGGGTCGTTGTCCTGTTGCAACACCCATCTTCTGTTGAGCTTCAGCTGGTGAACAGATGGCCTTAAGTTTTCCTGCAAAATGTCTTGATAAACTTGGGAATAAATTTTTCCTTCGATGATAGCAATCCATCCAGGCCCTGACGCAGCAAAGCAGCCCCAAACCATGATGCCCCCACCACCATACTTCACAGTTGGGATGAGGTTTTGATGTTGGTGTGCTGTGCCTCTTTTTCTCCACACATAGTGTTGTGTGTTTCTTCCAAACAACTCAACTTTGGTTTAATCTGTCCACAGAATATTTTGCCAGTACTGCTGTGGAACATCCAGGTGCTCTTGTGCAAACTGTAAACGTGCAGCAATGTTTTTTATGGACAGCAGTGATTTCCTCTGTGGTATCCTCCCATGAAATCCATCCTTGTTTAGTATTTTACGTATCGTAGATTCGCTAACAGGGATGTTAGCATATGCCAGAGACTTTTGTAAGTCTTTAGCTGACACTAGGATTCTTCTTCACCTCTCTGAGCAGTCTGTGCTGTGCTTTTGCAGTCAACTTTACAGGACGGACACTCCTAGGGAGAGTAGCAGCAGTGCTGAACTTTCTCCATTCATAGACAATTTGTCTTACCGTGGACTGATGAACAGCAAGGCTTTTGGAGATACTTTTATAACCCTTCCCAGCTTTATGCAAGTCAACAATTCTTAATCGTAGGTCTTCTGAGAGCTCTTTTGTGTGAGGCATCATTCACATCAGACAATGCTTCTTGTGAAAAGCAAATCCTGAACTGATGTGTGTTTTTTATAGGGCAGGGCAGCTGTAACCAACACCTCCAATCTCATCTCATTGATTGGACTCCAGTTGGCTGACACCTCACCCTTGGAGATGTCATTAGTCTAGGGGTTCACATACTTTTTCCACCTGCACTGTGAATGTTTACATGGTGTGTTCAATAAAAACATGGTAACATTTAATTCTTTGTGTGTTATTAGTTTAAGCAGACTGTGATTGTCTATTGTTGTGACTTAGATGAAGATCAGATCACATTTTATGACCAATTTGTGCAGAAATCCATATAATTCCAAAGGGTTCACATACTTTTTCTTGCAACTGTATATGTATATATATATATATATATATATATATATATATATATATTATAGAGAGAGAGAGATTAGTGAATTTTTCAAAAATTCGATTTGCTGGTAAGCCAAATTTTTTTCAAAAAAATGTGTTTTGTTCCGAAATTATTAACGACGAATCGAGTTGAAAACGGCTATTTCCTGGCTGCAGAAAGCCTTTATAGTGGTATAGAACACTGTGCTATGCAGTAACACGCATAGGGAGTCTGCTGTGGTAGTGAAATAATACTGGGAGTCAGTATGACATGCAGATGACAGGCGTCACGCTCTTAGAATCACTGCACACTTCACTTATTTGGGCAGTGTGAACTCAGCCTTACAGGTCAATGTTAGTGTCACGAAGAAGGGCACTCCAATACACGCCACAAAAGGCTTTACAACAGATAACTGCACTGCTGAGCAGCAAATATATTTTACTTTTGACACTAATACACGACAAAAAGGGGTGTAATTTTCACACTTCACCACACAATGGCTAATAAGCCCTTTTTTCCCACTAATACAAGCCAAAAAATGCTTTAGAACATATAACTGCACCACACAGGGGCAAATAAGACATAGAAATATTTCCTTCTAATAAACCCTGTTAATGCCTGTATCAAACATCACTTGCACCTCAATAACAAGAACGGTTTGCTGGAATTACAGAGTAGTATAATGGCAATTTGGATCCCCAGTCAGTGCTGCAAGGTGTAATAGGATTGTTCCTATTACCCAGGCTGTAACCTCCCCTACTGAACCCTGTTCTACATAAATGCTGTGGAATGATTCCTCCCCATCCTTTCCCTACACTTTGAATAATCTTCCCCTGCCCTTGTAAATAGTGTTGAGCAAACCCGAACTGTAAAGTTAGGGTCCGTACTGAACTTTGATTTTTGGTACCCAGACCCGAACCCGAACTTTGACGGGAAAGTTTCGGTTCGAGTTCGGTGTTCGGGCATTTAATAAAGCTTGTTGAAAGGCTGCAGCCAATCAACAAGCTTTTAAGCTGTGTGCCCTTTGAAGCCATCACAGCCATGCCTACTAATGGCATGACTGTGATTGGCGGGGGCATCATGTGACCCAGCCTCTATATAAGCTGGATCACATGTAGCACTGCCCATCAGCTTTCAGTAGTGAAGGGACAGAAAGCAGGGAGCTGAAGTGAGGGACAGTGTTAGTGCGATTTTTTTGTGGGTGCAATACACCATCTTAGCACCCCAGACACAGAAAGATAATCAAAAATCTGGCTGTTAATTCTCGGGGTGACCTACAGCGATTTTTTTGTGAGTGCAATGCAACATTGTACTTTGTCTTCCTGACACACAAATATAATAGTTAATCCGTCTGTTAGTTAGGTGCATGTCATATACCCATTTATTGTGTAAAGTACACCTGCACTGCATACGTGACAGGGAAATTGATATACACTGAACAAAAATCTAAATGTAACACTTTCGGTTTTGTTCTCATTTTGCATGAGCTGAATTCAAAGATCTGAAACATTTTCTACATACACAAAAGACCCATTACTCTCAAATATTGTTCACAAATCTGCCTAAATCTGTGTTAGTGAGCACTTCTCCTTTGCCGAGATAATCCATCCCACCTCACAGGTGTGGCATATCAAGGTGCTGATTAGACAGCATGAATATTGCACAGGTCTGCCTTAGACTGCCCACAATAAAAGGCCACTCTGAAATGTGCAGTTTGATCACACAGCACAATGCCATAGATGTTGCAACGTTTGAGGGAGCGTGCAATTGGCATGCTGACTGCAGGACAGTCTACCAGAGCTGTTGCCCGTGCAATAAATGTATATTTCTCTACCATAAGCCGTCTCCAAAGGTGTTTCAGAGAATTTGGCAGTACATCCAACCGGCCTCACAACCGCAGACCACAGTTAACCACACCAGCCCAGGACCTCCGCATCCAGCATGTTCACCTCCATGATCGTCTGAGACCAGCCACCCGGACAGCTGCAGCAACAATCTGTTTGCATAACCAAAGAATTTCTGCACAAACTGTCAGAAACCGTCTCATGGAAGCTCATCTGCAAGCTCGTTGTCCTCATCGGGGTCTGGACCTGACAGCAGTTTGTCGTCGTAACCGACTTGAATGGGCAAATGCTCACATTCGATGGCGTCTGGCATGTTGGAGAGACGTTCTGGATGAGTCCTGGTTTTCTTTCTTTTTTTTATCAGTTTCTTTTTTATTGAAATAAACATTATTACATGAATATCATCAAGGAGTCTGTTTTTTTTGTATAGTTGGACATAAGTATATCAACTTACAAAAACATTGGTGTACGCAGACACCCATGACAATTTTTTGTTAAATCAAGATCCATATGGATATTACATTTAAGTTATTGAACTTTGTGCCTTGTATAAAATAACACAGTAACACCCTCCCCCCCACCCTAACCCAACTTGAGCAGAGAGACATCCGTATCTGTATGTTTAAGAGTAGTTATACAATTGGACGCCAGAACAGTTCCGTCTATCTACAATAGGTCAGCCTTTTGAACATTATACAGTAACTATATGTTTTCCCTGGAGAGGGAGTGTAAGGAAGACATTTGTCCCCGTATACAGTCTTGAACTAATGCCTGGGATGCTAGCTGTGCTGACTCAACCCACCTCTGCCATAAAGATAGAAACTTATTTGGACATTTTCCTTTAGCGTATACTCCCTTTTCTAATCTCAAGAGTCCTGGTTTTCACTGTTCAGGGCAGATGGCAGACAGTGTGTGTGGCAACGTGTGGGTGAGCGGTTTTGCTGACGTCAACGTTGTGGATCGAGTTGCCCATGGTGGCAGTGGGGTTATGGTATGGGCAGGCGTATGTTATGGACAAGGAACACAGGTGCATTTTATTGATGGCATTTTAAATGCACAGAGATACTGTGATGAGATCCTGAGGCCCATTGTTGTGCCATTCATCCACAACCATCACCTCATGTTGCAGCATGATAATGCACGGCCCCATATTGTAAGGATCTGTACACAATTCCTGGAAGCTGAAAACATCCCAGTTCTTGCATACTTACCGGCCATGTCACCCATTGAGCATGTTTGGGATGCTCTGGATCGGCGTATACGACAGTGTGTTCCAGTTCCTGCCAATATTCTGCAACTTCGCACAGTTATTGAAGAGGAGTGGACCAACATTCCACAGGCCACAATCAACAGCCTGATCAACTGTATGCAACGGAGATGTGTTGCACTGCGTGAGGCAAATGGTGGCCACACCAGATACTGACTGGTTTTCTGCCCCGGTTGCTGGCTCGCAGGGGGTGCCAGCGCCTAGAAGCAATGAGATTTGGAACCGCGCTGCTGGACACTATGTGTTCTGGTTACAGGTGAATGATACAAGGGTGTCCACCCTCTCCTCAATGCCAAGGAATACGATCCTCCCAGATCTCCTCCTCTACAGGGTTTAAGATGATACGAAGAATAGTGAAGCACCCTTGAGAATCTTATCTTTAAAAGGTTTTATTCTACTTACAACAGATCAGTAGACAAAAGGCATAAAATACAAGTAGATCGTCACAATCCTGGATTGTCACAAGGGCAGGATTGTGACGATCTACTTGTATTTTATGCCTTTTGTCTACTGATCTGTTGTAAGTAGAATAAAACCTTTTAAAGATAAGATTCTCAAGGGTGCTTCACTATTCTTCGTATCATCTTAAACCCTGTAGAGGAGGAGATCTGGGAGGATCGTATTCCTTGGCATTGAGGAGAGGGTGGACACCCTTGTATCATTCACCTGTAACCGGAACACATAGTGTCCAGCAGCGCGGTTCCAAAACCTATTGATCTGACTTTACTAGTGTGAAACCTACCGCATTATTCCGGGACCAGCAGCAGCGCAAGTAATTGTCCGTGTTGTGACATAGGACTGACCATTTTGCTATATCTGTATTTTAGAAGCAATGAGCGCTTCCATCAATATAGATGTAAGCGTTCATTACTGGAGTGCAGGGAGCTGTGGTCCATGTGCTCTGTCTCTCCCACACTAAATGGTAAAGCAGGAAGACTTCTCCCTACTCCACCATTTAGCCTGCAGGCACAGATCGTTCTGCTGGCCTGTGTGGGCAGAGCCTGCAGCCTAGAAATCTGCATAGGATCCGCCCAGTGCTTCAGAGCGATCTGTGTCTGCAGGGGAGAGAGATGTGGGCTTCAGGGACGGGACAAGGTGAGTAGGTACTGTGTTTTTTATTTATTTAACAGAGGGCATTTCTACCATGGTGGGGGCACAGAGGGTATTTCTTCCATGGAGGGGGCACAGAGGGAAAAATTACTACAAAGTGGGCACAGAGGGCATTATTACTACTATAAACTGGATTCCAAAAAGTTGGGACACTATACAAATCGTGAATAAAAACTGAATGCAATGATGTGGAGGTGCCAACTTCTAATTTTTTATTCAGAATAGAACATAAATCACGGAACAAAAGTTTAAACTGAGAAAATGTACCATTTTAAGGGAAAAATATGTTGAATCAGAATTTCATGGTGTCAACAAATCCCCAAAAAGTTGGGACAAGGCCATTTTCACCATTGTGTGGCATCTCCCCTTCTTCTTACAACACTCAACAGACGTCTGGGGACCGAGGAGACCAGTTTCTCAAGTTTAGAAATAGGAATGCTCTCCCATTCTTGTCTAATACAGGCCTCTAACTGTTCAATCGTCTTAGGGCTTCTTTCTTGCACCTTCATCTTTATGATGCACTAAATGTTCTCTACAGGTGAAAGATCTGGACTGCAGACTGGCCATTTCAGTACCCGGATTCTTTTCCTACGCAGCCATGATGTTGTGATTGATGCAGAATGTGGTCTGGCATTATCTTGTTGAAAAATGCAGGGTCTTCCCTGAAAGATGATTTCTGGATGGGAGCATATGTTGTTCTAGAACCTGAATATATTTCTCTGCATTGATGGTGCCTTTCCAGACATGCAAGCTGCCCATGCCACACGCACTCATGCAACCCCATACCATCAGAGATGCAGGCTTCTGAACTGAGGGTTGATAACAACTTGGGTTGTCCTTGTCCTCTTTGGTCCGGATGACATGGCGTCCCAGATTTCCAAAAAGAACTTTGAATCGTGACTCGTCTGACCACAGAACAGTCTTCCATTTTGCCACACTCTATTTTAAATGATCCCTGGCCCAGTGAAAACACCTGAGCTTGTGCATCTTGCTTAGAAATGGCTTCTTCTTTGCACTGTAGAGTTTCAGCTGGCAACGGCGGATGGCACGGTGGATTGTGTTCACTGACAATGGTTTCTGGAAGTATTCCTGAGCCCATTCTGTGATTTCCTTTACAGTAGCATTCCTGTTTGTGGTGCAGAGTCGTTTAAGGGCCCGGAGATCACGGGCATCTAGTATGGTTTTACGGCCTTGACCCTTATGCACAGAGATTGTTCCAGATTCTCTGAATCTTCGGATGATGTTATGCACAGTTGATGATGATAGATGCAAAGTCTTTGCAATTTTTCGCTGGGTAACACCTTTCTGATATTGCTCCACTATCTTTCTGCGCAACATTGTGGGAATTGGTGATCCTCTACCCATCTTGGCTTCTGAGAGACACTGCCACTCTGAGAAGCTCTTTTTATACCCAATCATGTTGCCAATTGACCTAATTAGTGTTAATTGGTCTTCCAGCTCTTCGTTATGCTCAAATTTACTTTTTCCAGCCTCTTATTGCTACTTGTCCCAACTTTTTGGGGATTTGTTGACACAATGAAAATTTGAATCAACGTATTTTTCCTTTAAAATGATACATTTACTCGGATTAAACGTTTGATCTGTCATCTACCTTCTATTACAAATAAAATATTGACATTTGCCATCTCCACATCATTGCATTCAGTTTTTATTCACAATTTGTTTAGTGTCCCAACTTTTTGGGAATCCGGTTTGTACAAAGGGGGCACAGAGGGCATTACTACTGCAAAGGGGGCACAGAGGGCAATACTACTACAAAGCGGGCACAGAGGGCAATACTTCTACAAAGGGAATATAAATAAAAGAAACACTCCAGTACATTATGTAGAAAAATAGTTGGGCACACCTACATCCGGAGATAACACAGAACACTAGCGGGTATCGCTGCTAATTTATTTATTGCATATTGGATAAAATATATAAATAAAAAAGGTCAGAAATTATAAGTATTTATAATCAACAATATATGTATATAAAAATTGCATATAAATAGGCCTAAATATGCAGATTGGTTAAAAGTCTGTTGACCGGTCAATAGATATAAAATCAGATCATCTGAGATTTCCGTAGTAGTATAGTCTTGGAAGTTGCTGTTGGATTATGACCAATAGTTTATTTTTCTTAGGTGTCCAATTCGCATGCACTAGTTGGTGTGCTTAGTTCCCCTTTATGTCGGCTTTATTTGCAATGACTTATTAGTATGTACGTTCCAGTGTAGATGATTCCATGCAGGTAAGAAAACTAGTTTCAGTTAGTAAAGGTGTAATCGTAGCTGCGATATAATAATCTGCTACTACACTGTTGCTGGTAAAGGTTATATTACTCACAGTTTGGAGCGGTGGTGTCCGAGGTTTTCTTGCCTACCGTGGCGTCCCACGTGTTGCGGCACAAAAGATTTTACCTCCGGCTTGTTTCTACGGTGAATGTTTGAACTTTTAAAACAGTCTACTAGACGCGGGGTCTATAGATATTAAAAAATAAACTATTGGTCATAATCCAACAACAACATCAAAGACTGTTAACAAAAATAATATACTACTACGGAAATCTCAGATGATCTGATTTTATATCTATTGACCGGTCAACAGACTTTTAACCAATCTGCATATTTAGGCCTATTTATATGCAATTTTTATATACATATATTGTCTATTATAAATGCTTGATAATTTCCGACCTTTTATTTATATATTTTATCCAATATGCAATAAATAAATTAGCAGCAATACCCGCTAGTGTTCTGTGTTATCTCCGGATGTAGGTGTGCCCAACTATTTTTCTGCATATTGTACTTTCTTAAGATCGGGGTATCTTTTTTAGGGGGAGCACCCTTTTCATTGTGAGCTGGAGGGCGAGCCATCTCAATCTACCATATATACTCCAGTACATTGCTAGTATTATCAGCGTCGCTGGTCCAAAATCTGAATGTAAGAAGCACGAAAGCGAAACCTTTTTATCTGACTGGAACTATCAGTGCTTCACTATTGGTGCGATCTTTCGATATCCCACAGGAGTGAGCTGGAGGAGAGTAGTGCATCTGTGGAGGGCGATTTGGTTCTCTGTGTCCAAATATGCGGGTGGTTCTGTGCTAGAGTGAAGAATCCTGCATTGCTAAAATAGCAGCACGGTCCTACCCTGAACACAATACTACAAAGGGCATTACTAGTTTTAGGGGGGCACAATGGGCATTACTACTATGGAGGGGGCATAATGGGAATTACTTCTATAAATGGGATACAATGGGCATTATAACTATGAAGTGGGCACAATGGGCATTACTACTGTGAAGGAAGCACAGTGGGCATTATTACTATGAAGGGGGCACAATGGGCATTACTACTATTATGGGGGGCACAATGGGCATTACTACTATGAAGGTGCACAGTGGGCATTACTACTATGAAGGTAGCACAGATGGCATTACTACTATGAAGGGGGCACAGAGAGTATTACTCTTGTAAAGTGGGTGGGCATAACTGTTATGGGGCACTGAGTAGGCATTATTACTATGAAGGGGCAAAGAGGGCATTGCTACTGTTATGGGGGCACAGTGAGGGCATAACTGCTCTAAAGGGGCACAGAGAGGGCATTACAACTGTGAAGGGGGCACAGATATGGCATCACTACTTTGAAATGGGCACCGAGAGGGCATAACTACTATGAGGGAGGCACAAAGAGGGCATTACAACTGTGAAGGGGCACAATGAAGGGATAAGTACTTTAAAGGGGCACAATGTGGGCATAACTACTGTGAAAGTTGTACAGAGAAGGCACAACTACCTTGAAGGGGCACAATATGGGCATAACTACCATGAGAAGCCACATATCTGGACAAAACTACTGTGAAGGTTGTACAATAAAGGCAATACCACTGTAAGGGGGTACAATTTTTTTTAAAGTATTGGTGGGGTTTGGAGTGCCAGAGAAAGGACCCGCCCCGGGTGCCAAACACCCTAGGCATGCCACTGTCAGTGGGTGACTTTAAAGAATGAGGAGAGCACCAAATAAGGGACGTGGCCCTGGTCATGGTGCTGCTGGGGTTGGTGGAGCTCCTGTTGCAGGGAGAGGACTTGGTCGATCTGTGCCAGCTACACATCCAAATGAAACACCTTCCTCAGGTGCACTTAGGCGACAGAACAGTCAGCGTTATTGTGTAGCCCCGAATGCCGGTGTACGAATGGTGAGGCCAGAACAAGTAGAGGCGGTAGCAAATTGGGTGGCTGACAGTGCCTCCCGTTTCTTCACATTGTTTCCCACCCAGTCCCCTGCTGAAAGCGCAGAATTAGCCCATGGGCATCTCTCTTTCACCTCTCCCCTTGCAAATCACCCAAGCAGTCTAAGCCCCAAGTCATGCAGCAGTCTCTTATGCTTTTTGATGACTCTGCTAGCAGGGTTTCTGCCGGCCTTTCACCTAGCCCTGCCCCAGAAGTGGAAGAGATTGAGTGCACTGATGCCCAACCACTTATGTTTCAGGATGTGGACATGGGAGGACCACCGCAGCCCATCTCTGATGTGATGACTAAACACAGGTTCCAACTGCTGCAGCTTTCTGCAGTGTGCAGACCAGCAAGGAGGGCAGGGGTGAAAAATGGATGGAAGATGATGTGGAGGATGATGAGGTCCTAGACCTCACATGGAATCAAGGTCATGCGAGTGACATGTGCAGTTCGGAGGAAGAGGGGGTGGTCACACTGCACCAGCCCCACAGCAAAAGAGGGAGCAGTGTGCAAAAGCAGAGTGGCCGTCCCCTAGCCAGTA
Organism: Bufo gargarizans; assembly: GCF_014858855.1. Taxonomy (NCBI): domain Eukaryota; kingdom Metazoa; phylum Chordata; class Amphibia; order Anura; family Bufonidae; genus Bufo; species Bufo gargarizans. The sequence goes on from NC_058080.1 coordinate 77,778,651, forward strand.
CACCTGCTACTGCCCACCGCAGCCAGGGACTGAGCACACCAAAGCCAGCTGAAGGAGTGACCTGGCGTAGCAGTTCTTCAGACAATGTGCTGACGACAAAAAGCAAGTGGTTTGCACTCTGTGCAATCAGAGACATAAGCAAGGCATAAATGTTCTAAATCTGAGCACAACCTGCATGACCAGACATCTAAATGCAAAGCACGAGCTGCAGTGGAGTAAACACCTCAAAAACCATGAAAGATCTCAGGCTCCTCCTGGTCCCTCTTCTGCTGCAGTCTTGGCCTCTTCCTCCCCCTCTGGAATGACAGTGGCACCTGCCACCCCGCAAACAGAGGATGTGGCAGCAACGCCACCATGTCTGTCACCGTCACCAAGCATCTACACAATGTCCCATGGAAGAGTTCAGCTGTCCATCTCCCAAACACTGGAGAGAAAGAGGAAGTACCCCAACCTACCCACCCGCGATCCCTGTCCCTAAATGCCAGCATTTCAAAATTCCTGGCCTCTGGTGCAGATGGAGAGTTTTAAAAAACATATGGCGGTGGCTGTCCCACAGTAAGTGGTTCCCAGCCACCACTACTTTTCCAGGCGAGCCATCCCCACCCTGCACAACCAAGTGGAGGACAAAATTTGGTGTGCACTGCGCAACACCATCTGTGGCAAGGTCCACATAACCACCGATACGTGGACCAGTAAGCATGGGCAGGGAAGTTATATCTCCCTAACTGCACACTGGGCAAATGCAGTGGTGGCTGGGCCTGAGTCGGATAGCAGTTTGGTGCATGTCCTCCCGCCACTGAGGATTGCAGGATTTTTCTCGTTGCCTCCTGTTGTCTCCTCCTCCTACTCCGTTTCCTCCTTATCTGGTCAGTGTAACACCTTCACCACCGACTTCAGCCCAGCCAGGGGGAAACGACAGCAGGCTGTTTTGAAACTCATCTGTTTGGAGGAAAAAACCCACACCACGCAGGAGCTGTGGACGGGCCTTGAACAACAGACCGATGAGTGGTTGGTGCCACTGAGCCTCAAGCCCAGCCTGGTGGTGTGCGATAATGGGCAAAATCTAGTAGCAGCTCTGGGCCTAGCCGGTTTGACGTACATCCCTTGCCTGGCTCATGTGCTGAATTTGGTGGTGCAGAGGTTCCTGAAAAATTACCCCGATATGTCAGAGCTGCTGCATAAAGTGTGGTGCATCTGTGTGCGCTTTCGCCGTTTTCACCCTGCTGCTGCTCGCCTGTCTGTGCTGCAGCGTAACTTCGGCCTTCCCGCTCATCGCCTCATATGCGACGTGCCCACAAGGTGGAAATCCAAATTACATACAGTACAGACGAAAAGTTTGGACACACCTTCTCATTCAAAGAGTTTTCTTTATTTTCATGACTATGAAAATTGTAGATTCACACTGAAGGCATCAAAACTATGAATTAACACATGTGGAATTATATACATAACAAAAAAGTGTGAAACAACTGAAAATATGTCATATTCTAGGTTCTTCAAAGTAGCCACCTTTTGCTTTGATTACTGCTTTGCACACTCTTGGCATTCTCTTGATGAGCTTCAAGAGGTAGCCACCTGAAATGGTCTTCCAACAGTCTTGAAGGAGTTCCCAGAGATGCTTAGCACTTGTTGGCCCTTTTGCCTTCACTCTGCGGTCCAGCTCACCCCAAACCATCTTGATTGGGTTCAGGTCCGGTGACTGTGGAGGCCAGGTCATCTGGCGCAGCACCCCATCACTCTCCTTCATGGTCAAATAGCCCTTACACAGCCTGGAGGTGTGTTTGGGGTCATTGTCCTGTTGAAAAATAAATGATGGTCCAACTAAACGCAAACCGGATGGAATAGCATGCCGCTGCAAGATGCTGTGGTAGCCATGCTGGTTCAGTATGCCTTCAATTTTGAATAAATCCCCAACAGTGTCACCAGCAAAGCACCCCCACACCATCACACCTCCTCCTCCATGCTTCACGGTGGGAACCAGGCATGTAGAGTCCATCCGTTCACCTTTTCTGCGTCGCACAAAGACACGGTGGTTGGAACCAAAGATCTCAAATTTGGACTCATCAGACCAAAGCACAGATTTCCACTGGTCTAATGTCCATTCCTTGTGTTCTTTAGCCCAAACAAGTCTCTTCTGCTTGTTGCCTGTCCTTAGCAGTGGTTTCCTAGCAGATATTCTACCATGAAGGCCTGATTCATACAGTCTCCTCTTAACAGTTGTTCTAGAGATGTGTCTGCTGCTAGAACTCTGTGTGGCATTGACCTGGTCTCTAATCTGAGCTGCTGTTAACCTGCGATTTCTGAGGCTGGTGACTCGGATGAACTTATCCTCCGCAGCAGAGGTGACTCTTGGTCTTCCTTTCCTGGGGCGATCCGTAAGTGAGCCAGTTTCTTTGTAGCGCTTGATGGTTTTTGTGACTGCACTTGGGGACACTTTCAAAGTTTTCCCAATTTTTCGGACTGACTGACCTTCATTTCTTAAAGTAATGATGGCCACTCATATTTCTTTACTTAGCTGCTTTTTTCTTGCCATAATACAAATTCTAACAGTCTATTCAGTAGGACTATCAGCTGTGTATCCACCTGACTTCTCCACAAGGCAATTGATGGTCCCAACCCCATTTATAAGGCAAGATATCCCACTTATTAAACCTGACAGGGCACACCTGTGAAGTGAAAACCATTTCAGGAGACTACCTCTCTCTTGAAGCTCATCAAGAAAATGCCAAGAGTGTGCAAAGCAGTAATCAAAGCAAAAGGTGGCTACTTTGAAGAACCTAGAATATGACATATTTTCAGTTGTTTCACACTTTTTTGTTATGTATATAATTTCACATGGGTTAATTTATAGTTTTGATGCCTTCAGTGTGAATCTACAATTTTCATAGTCATGAAAATAAAGAAAACTCTTTAAATGAGAAGGTGTGTCCAAACTTTTGGTCTGTACTGTATGCTGGAGAGACTGTGCGAGCAGCAGCAGGCGATAGTGGAGTTTCAGATGCAGCACGCAGGGGTGAGTCGCTCTGCGGAACAGCACCACTTACCGTGTTGCGCTGTTTCGAGTACTCCACCAACATGGCCAGTGCAGTTGACTAGTGCTCAGCGTTACTATCCCACTTCTATGTCTCCTTGAAAAAACGCTTCTGGCGATGATGGAAGAGGATGTGGCACAGGAGAAAGAGGGATCATTTGCATGGTTATCAGGCCAGTCATTCACAAGTGGCTCGGAGGGTGGGATCCTGCACCAACAGAGGCCAGGTACACAATTGTCCAGCCACGGCACAGTTCTGGAGGATGAGGAGGAGCAATCGTGTTCACATCATGGTGGCACCCATAGCAGCTCATGGGCATCGCTGGAGCGTGGCTGGGGGGATACAGAGGACACAGACGATACACCTCACACAAAGGTCAGCTTGAGCGACTACATGCTGCAGTGCTTGCTCAACGACCACCGAGTTGCCCACATTCTAAACAGTGGTTATTACTGGGTGGCCACCCTGCTGGATCCCTGCTACAAGGACAACATGCCGTCCTTAATTCCGTCACTGGACCGTGATCGGAAGATGTGCGAGTACAAGCACACACTGGTAGACACACTGCTGATGGCATTCCACCTGACACCTGACACAAGGTGAAGGCAGAGGAGGAGGCAGAAGCCGCCAACGCAGCTGGGACACTGCCAGCACCTCAGAAGGGAGGGTTAGCATGACCCAAATGTGGAAAAGCTTTGTCAGCTCGCCACAACAATCAGCACCACCAGCTGATATGGAACGTCTTACCATTTCAGGCAGCATTTTAGCAACATGGTGGAACAGTATGTGTGCATATGCCCACACGTACTGACTGATGGGTCTGCCCCATTCAACTTCTGGGTCTCTAAATTAGGCACATGGCCTGAGCTTGCCTTTATGCCTTGGAGGTGCTGGCCTGCCCTACGGTCAGTGTATTGTCTGAACGTGTGTTTAGCATGGCAGGGGGGGTGATCACAGACAAGCGCAGCCGCCTGTCCACAGCCAATGTGGACAAGATCAAGTTCATTAAAATGAACCAGGCATGGATCCCACAGGACTTGTCCATACCTTTTGCAGAATAGACAAGTATACTTCTCTTTGCATTCTCTTTTCCATTTCCCAATGTTTTGGGGTCTTCCCAATAATAATAGTGTTGGCTACCTCCTCCTCCTCCACCACCGTTTCCACCTACAACGCCACATCCACCGCCTCCTCAACCTCCTACTCTACTTTTTTTTATTTTTTTATTCTATGTTATTTAAATTCATTTCCCTATCCACATTTGTTTGCAGGGTAATTATCCTGCTCTTACTCCTATTTTGCTTCCTTTTGCAGCCCTCTAGCCCTTTCTATGACTTTTTTAGAGCCATTTTAGTGCCTTAAAGTTCGGTCCCCATTGACTTCAATGGGGTTCGGTTTCGGGGTCAAGTTTGGATCAAATTCAGGTCCCAAACCCAAACTTTGCGGCGGAGTTCGGCCGAACCTGGCGAACCCGAACTACCAGGTTTTCGCTCAACCATACTTGTAAACATTTTTTTTAGCACAATGAAGTTTTTTCTAGCACTGTCCCTAGTGCCTGCAGACGTCTCTCCCTGCACTAAGTACACTGGTAAATGGCAGAATCTAAGATGGCTGACGATATTTATAGGGCTGTGACATCACAGGGCATGCTGCTGATTGGTTGCATGCATGCCAATATGGGTGAGCAGCCATTTTAGAAAAAAAAATTGATTCGTTACCACGAATCCCGAGGCAATTCGGCTTTGGTGCGAATCGAAATTTTCCTGAAATTTGAATCAAATTACACTTCGGCAGCTTTGATTCGCTCATCTCTATACATATATATATATTTTTTTTTTAACATTTGGGTCGAATTTAAATTCTAATGTTTTGATTAACCAAATAACTCACACTAATATATATATGTGGTATGTTAAAGAGATTATCCAACTTTTTTCAGACTCTACAGAGCTGCTGGACCAGTAGTGAGGTTCATACTTACTGGTCCCTGCCACTGGGTTCTGATTCCATCACTCCACCACCGACTCAGCATCCTGTTGACAGGGGGCACATGATCTGTCACAAGCACGTAACCCAATGACATGCCACATGCGAGACATGTCACTACTAGAGTTGAGAGGACACCTGGATGTTCGGGTTCGACGGGTTCGGCCAAACTTCACAAAAAAGTAAATGGGGACCCGAACCTTTGACCACTAAAATGGCTCTAAAAATGTCATGGAAAGGGGTAGAGGGCTGCAAATGCCAGCAAAATGTGGTTAAGAGCATGGCAAGTGCTCTGCAAACAAATGTGGATAGGGAAATTATTTCAAATAACATAAAATACGTAAAAATATAAAATAATAATCTTGATCTAGGAGGACGAGGTCCATATGGATTAGGAGGTTGAGGAGGCAGTGAATGTGGCGGTGTAGGTGGAGGCGGCGGTGAAGGAGGAGGACGTAGCCTACACAGTTTTTTTGTTTTACATTTTTTTATTTTTTATTTTTATTACAGTACACCTCAAAACATTGGGAAATATAACCTGTGATAACCCCTCCAACCGTGCTAAACAAATGTTCAGACAATACACTGGCTGCAGGGCCAGCCAGCACCTCCAAGGCGTAAAGGGAAAGCTCAGGCCATGTGCCCAATTTGGAGACCCAGAAGTTGAAGGGGGCAGACCCATCAGTCAGTACGTGTAGGTGTAGGCACACATACTGCTCCACCATGTCGCACGTCCCCGTGATGTCCACGATTCAATTGGATATCTGCTCTATCAACTTTCGATGTTCTTTTCTGTGCCTACCATGTTAATCATGGTTAGCGCCGAATCAGGGTTCCACACCGGAGAGGGAGGGTGAGAAAGGGATACCACATCCAAGGGAGGTTAATTGTTTGAAATTAAATATGATCGAGCGGAAAAGTAGGACAAATTTTTGAAGCGCAAATGTGGGACAGGTTGTTAAAGTTTAGGCATTGAATGAAAGGAGGGGGCACGTGGCAATTAAAAAAGAATTTTAGAAATTTAATTCCCTGTCACCTATGCAGAGCGGGGGTTTGTATACGGCAAAATTGGTAAAATGTCACCTCACAATGTAACAGACGATTTTTTTAAATTTATGTCCCTGTCACCTATGCCGAGCAGGGGTTTAATCACGGCAAAAATGGTCAAATGTCACCCAAGAATGTAACAGACAAATAAGTGAAATGTTTTTACCTGTCTACTAGGTATAGCAGGGGTATATCACACCCAAAAATTGCTGAATTTTACCCGAGAATGTAACAGACAAATTAGTGAAATTTGTTTACCTGTCTACTAGGTATGGCAGGGGTATATCACAGCCAAAAATTGGTGAATTTCACCCGAATATGTAACAGACAAATTAGTGAAATTTTATTACCTGTCTACTAGGTAGAGCAGTGGCATATCACAGCCAAAAATTGGTTAATTTCACCCAAAAATGTAACATACAAATTAGTGAAATGTTTTGCACCCTGCTCCCTCTTCTGCTGTGCTGGTGGCTCTGTGCGACCACCGCCTCTTCCTCCTTGTCGGTCTGCACACTGCAGAAAGCCACAGCAGTTGGCATCTGTGTTTTGTCATCATCCGAGACGTGCTGCGGTGGTCCTCCCATGTACTCATCTTGAAACATAAGTGGTTGGGCATCGGTGCACTCAATCCACTTCTGGGGCAGGGCTAGGTGGATGGCCCTGGGAAACCCTGCTAGCAGAGTCATCAAAAAGCAGAAGAGACTGCTGCATGACTTGGGGCTCAGATTGCTTGGCTGATTTGCAAGGGAGTGATGGACATTGGCTGCAGGTGCCAACTGTGGTCTTTCAGCAGGAGACTGGGTGGGAGACAATGTAAAGGAACTGGAGACACTGTCAGAAACCCAATCTACTATCGCCTGTACTTGTTCTGGCCTCACCATTCGTAGAGCCGCATTAGGCCCAACCAAATACTGCTGAAGGTTCTGTCGCCTACTCGCAAAATGGGTGTTTTTTTTTATAACAGAATAGAACAGCAGTATCTTATGCGTGTATCTCACACTGACAGAAGCAGCATAGGCTGCAAATTTTGTTTTTTTGCCCAAATTGGGTGTTTTTTTTTAACCCAGAATATTATTGCTGTATTTCAAGCTTGTATCTCACACTGTCAGATGCAGCCATGGCCGCAAATTTAGTATTTGGCCCAAAATGGGTGTTTCTTTAATAACAGAATAGAACAGCAGTATCTAACGTGTGTATCTCACACTGACAGATGCAGCAAAGGTTGCAAACTTATGTTTTTTGCCCAAAATAGGTGTTTTTTTTAATAACAGCTGTAGGAGAGTCCCCGGAATAATAATGGACGGACGATACGTGCCACCAGAGGTCCTGGCTTCGGTGGAGTAAGAACCGGATCATTGCGGTTACAGCGGCGAATGCTGCTAGCGCAGCGTGTCCGGGCCGGTTCTTACTGGGAACAGGTAAAGAGTGGGGGGGTGCCTGTTCCCCACGGCCAGCCCAGGTTTTTGGTGGAGCTGGGCCTTTAAGAACCCAGCCTGCTGATGATGGGGGTGGGGTGTGTCTTGCTGTGCTGGAGATTTCCACAGACAGAGTCAGTGCTGGTGAAGGAGAGTCTGGGCGCAGCACACATTGAAGGATAGCCCTGGGACCTGTGGTGCTACGAGCCGAAGGGGCTCTGGCCTGAGGGAGACAAAGGCAGGTAGCTTACAAGCCTGCAGAACTGCTGTGGTCTGTCCAAAACAAGGTGACTCAAACCTGCTGTTTATTTTCTATGGAAGGACTTTTGTTTTATGCACTATGTGAATATGCACCTGTGTGGTCTGCACAATGCCTGTTATGCCTTTGGTGTGAATAAAGTCACGGTGTATCACAAAGACTGTCTGTGATTGCCTCAATACTGCCGCCGCTACCGTAGCCTACCACGAGCACATCCCCACAATTGGTGGCTTGGAGCGGGCATTCCTGCAGTGAGGCAGGCCTGAAGCAAAAGTTGTGTTGGACTGCATGTCATATATCAGGCCTGCAAGTTTTATGGTTCCTGACAAGATGGAGGAGGCCATTAAGCACCTGATTCAGAGTAATGTACAGCAGCAGCAAACAATCTCCTAATGCAGCAGCTGGCAGCCATGCAAGAGTCGGTGCGAACATCCCTGCAAGGAGTTTCAACTGCGACAACCCCGACTGTGTCTACCGCCAGGGACAAAGTCCGATCCGCCCTGAGGAAAATGGGTCCGGGAGATGATATAGAGGCATTCCTGATGGTGTTCGAAAGAACCGCGGAGCAAGAGAGGCTGCCGTTGGAGCAGTGGGCCGAGGTGGTGGCGCCTTTTCTGGTGGGGGACGCACAAAAGGCCTATTTTGACCTCAGCCGCGATGAGGCCAAGGACTATGAGAGGCTAAAAGCTGAGGTGTTGGCCAGGTTGGGGGTAAACACCTATGTGCGAGCGCACAGGGTGTATCAGTGGGTGTTTGCCGAGTCCCGACCCGCCCGGTCACAAGCCTATGACTTACTTCACCTAGTAAAAAAATGGCTTCAGCCTGAAATATTGAGCACTTCTCAGATGGTTGAAAGGGTCGTGGTCGACAGGTTCGTGCGTACCCTCCCGAGAGCCATACAGCGCTGGGTGGGACAAGGCGATCCAGGCAACCTGGAACAACTGGTTAGCCTGGTGGAGAGGTATATGGCCACTCAGGATTTGGTGCGGGACTCAGCGGTACTACCGAAGTCACGTCAGCCCCCGTTGCCGACCCGGGATCCTGAAAAAGGGATCCCACCACATAAGGAGGGGAGTGGATCTCCAGTCCGTGGGAGGAATACCCTGGGGAGGAGGGAGGCTGCGAGGATCAGATGTTGGCATTGTCAGGACTGGGGACATGTGGCATCCAACTGCCCTAGGGCGTCCGAACCCATGGACTGCGGGTTCGCTCGCCGGTCCTCTTTTTATGCCCAACCGGTGTATATAGCTGACCCCCTGCTGGCGGCGGACACCCCTCCGCTGTGTGATGTCGTTGTTAATGGACACTCCGTGCAGGCCCTGCTGGACTCTGGGAGCCTGGTAACTCTGGTCCATGAGTCGCTGGTAACGGAAAAACTCCCAGAAAGGCGAACCCTTACCATTGTCTGTATACATGGGGATCGCAGGGAGTATCCCACCACTAAGGTTACCCTGGCAGTGTGTGGAAAGGAGGTACCACATGTCGTCGGGGTGGGGAGACGGCTCCCTTATGCCGCAATATTGGGGAGGGACTTTCCCCTGTTCTGGACTTTGTGGAGGAACGGGTTGCCTACCTGTGGGGAAGGAAAATGTCCAGGTCCCGAGCCCGAGGACCCCGAGGCAGGGGCCCCAGCTGTAGGGGTCACCGTAGGGGAGGTAGAGTGTAACCCTGACCGGTTTCCCCTAGAAGTATTGGCGGGTGAGACAGTAGAAAGTTCGTCCGTCCTGGATCTGGAGGTACCCCGAGAAACCTTCGGGACCGCACAGCTCCAGGATTCGACGTTATTGCGGGCTAGAGAAGGGGTGTCGGTGATTAATGGTGTTGCCCAGCGTCCCGGCGCCGATACCGTATTTCCTCACCTGGCCTATAACCAGGACCTGTTATATAGGGTAGACAAGGTGAGGCAGGAGGTGGTGGAACAACTGGTGGTGCCCCAGCCTTACCGGCGAATGGTCTTGGATTTAGCGCATGCGCATGTGTTGGGTGGTCATCTGGGGGTTAAGAAAACGCTGGAGCGAATTCTACAACGGTTCTATTGGCCTGGGATATATGAGGAAGTCCGGAGGTTCTGTCAGTCCTGTCCAGTGTGTCAGCTGACTAGCCCCCAACCTCAGTATCGCAGTCCACTGGTACCTATGCCCATTATAGAGGTGCCCTTCGAAAGGATCGCCATGGATCTGGTAGGCCCCATTATTAAGTCAGCCCGAGGTCACCAACACATCCTGGTAGTGTTAGACTATGCCACTCGCTATCCGGAGGCGGTCCCATTGCGCCATACGTCGGCCAAGGTAATAGCTAAAGAGCTCATGAGTATGTTTGCCCGGGTGGGGATACCAAAGGAGATTCTGACGGACCAGGGGACACCCTTTATGTCCAAAGTAACAAAGGAATTGTGTAAGCTATTAAATATTAAACACCTGCACACGTCCGTCTACCATCCCCAAACCGATGGGTTAGTAGAACGGTTTAATAAGACCCTGAAGTCCATGCTAAAAAGAGTCGTGGCTAAGGACGGGAGAGATTGGGACTTACTGTTGCCCTATGTTTTGTTTGCGGTACGGGAGGTGCCCCAGGCGTCCACGGGGTTCTCGCCCTTTGAGTTGTTATATGGGCGACATCCCCGTGGGCTACTGGATATCGCTAAGGAGGCATGGGAGCAACAGCCTACGCCTCATAAAAGTGTGATAGAGCACATAGGAAAAATGCAGGACCGAATAGGGGTCGTGTTGCCGATCGTCCGTGAGCACATGGAAGCGGCACAACTGGCCCAGAGTCGGGTATATAACCGAACCGCCCGGGTAAGGACATTTCACCCGGGTGACCGAGTTCTTGTACTCGTGCCCACGGTCGAGAGTAAATTCTTGGCCCGGTGGCAAGGACCCTATGAAGTTAAGGAGAAAGTGGGCCCAGTTGATTACAGGATATACCAGCCAGGGCGGCGGAAGCCCGAACAGGTATATCATGTGAATCTACTAAAACCTTGGAGAGACAGAGAGAATTTGTTTGGAGACAGCCCGCCCTCTGTCGGGACGTCAGGGAGTGACCCGGGGTCACCAGGTGTTCCGGAGAGCGCCGCTGGGGTGACGATAGGGGACGGACTGTCGACCAAACAAGCACAAGAGGTGAGAGAATTTGTTAGTCGGAATAGGGACGTATTCTCTGACCTTCCTGGACGTACCACCTTGATCGAGCATGACATTGTCACCGAGCCCCGGGTGAAAGTCCGCCTAAGACCATACCGAGTACCGGAGGCTCGGCGACAGGCCATTTCGCAGGAGGTAAGATCGATGCTACGTCTAGGGGTCATAGAAGAGTCAAAGAGCGAGTGGGCTAGCCCGATTGTCCTTATTCCCAAACCGGATGGTTCATTACGGTTCTGTAATGATTTTAGGAAATTGAATGAGGTATCAAAATTTGACGCCTATCCCATGCCTCGGGTAGACGAGTTGATAGAGCGGCTGGGAAAAGCCCGGTATTTTTCGATCCTAGATCTCACGAAGGGCTACTGGCAGGTACCTCTGACGGAGGCAGCAAAGGAGAAGACGGCCTTTGTCACCCCGGAGGGGCTTTTTCAGTATAGGGTGTTGCCTTTTGGGTTGCATGGCGCTCCGGCTACGTTCCAGCGTCTGATGGATGTCGTCCTCAAGCCCCATCACCAGTATACCTCCGCGTATCTGGATGATATAGTCGTGTTTAGCCCAGACTGGGAGGGTCATTTGTCAAAACTTCAGGCAGTGATAGATTCTCTAAGGAAGGCGGGGTTAACTGCCAACCCAAAAAAATGCTCGGTGGGACTAGAGGAAGCTCGCTATTTGGGATATGTGATTGGACGCGGAGTCATTAGGCCCCAAGTGAATAAAGTTGAAGCAATCCGGAATTGGCCCAGGCCTCGTACGTCCAAGCAAGTACGGTCATTTTTGGGCCTGATTGGGTACTACATGAGGTTCATTCCCCATTTTGCCACCTTGGCAGCCCCGTTAACCGGCCTCTTGAAGGGTAGAAAGTCGGTGATGGTTCGCTGGGGGGAGCAGGAGGAGGAGGCGTTCTCCCGTTTGAAGTCGGCCCTATGTGAGTCCCCAGTTCTGGTGACGCCCGACTTCAAGCGGGAGTTTGTAGTTCAAACAGATGCCTCGGGAGTAGGACTAGGGGCTGTGCTTTCCCAAGAGCTCAACGGGGAAGAGCACCCCGTGGTTTTTCTAAGCCGCAAGCTTACCCCAGCAGAAACCCGGTATAGCATTGTGGAGAGAGAGTGCCTCGCCATCAAGTGGGCACTCGAGTCTCTCAGATATTACCTTCTGGGGAGAAGGTTCCGTCTGGTGACCGACCACTCCCCTCTCCAGTGGATGAGTCGGGCTAAGGAGGGGAGCGCTCGGGTTACCAGGTGGTTCTTGTCCCTCCAGAACTTTAAGTTCACTGTTGAGCACAGGGCCGGCCGCTTACAGGGGAACGCAGATGCCCTGTCCCGGGTACACTGCTGTGCATGTGTTCACCCCCTCAGGCTTGAACAGTATGTTCAAGCCCTCAGGGGTGAACAAAGGGGGGGGATATGTAGGAGAGTCCCCGGAATAATAATGGACGGACGATACGTGCCACCAGAGGTCCTGGCCTCGGTGGAGTAAGAACCGGATCATTGCGGTTACAGCGGCGAATGCTGCTGGCGCAGCGTGTCCGGGCCGGTTCTTACTGGGAACAGGTAAAGAGTGGGGGGGGTGCCTGTTCCCCACGGCCAGCCCAGGTTTTTGGTGGAGCTGGGCCTTTAAGAACCCAGCCTGCTGATGATGGGGGTGGGGTGTGTCTTGCTGTGCTGGAGATTTCCACAGACAGAGTCAGTGCTGGTGAAGGAGAGTCTGGGCGCAGCACACATTGAAGGATAGCCCTGGGACCTGTGGTGCTACGAGCCGAAGGGGCTCTGGCCTGAGGGAGACAAAGGCAGGTAGCTTACAAGCCTGCACGACCGCTGTGGTCTGTCCAAAACAAGGTGACTCAAACCTGCTGTTTATTTTCTATGGAAGGACTTTTGTTTTATGCACTATGTGAATATGCACCTGTGTGGTCTGCACAATGCCTGTTATGCCTTTGGTGTGAATAAAGTCACGGTGTATCACAAAGACTGTCTGTGATTGCCTCAATACTGCCGCCGCTACCGTAGCCTACCACGAGCACATCCCCACACAGCATATAACAGCAGTATCTAACGCGTGTATCTCACACTGACAGATGCAGCATAGGCTGCAAATTTTGTATTTGGCCCAAAATGGGTGTTTTTTTAAATAACGAAATAGAAATTTTTTGCCCAAAATGGGTGTTTTTTTAAACCCAAAATATTATTGCAGTATTTCTAGTTTGTATGTCACACTAACAAATGCAGCATAGGCCCCAGATGTAGGGTATTGCCAATAATGGGTGTGTTTTTTTAAACCCTGAATATTATTGCAGTATTTTAAGCTTGTATCTCCCATTGACAAATGCAGCAAAGGCTGCAAAATTAAGTTCTTTGCCCAAAATAGGTGTTTTTTTAATAACAAAATAGAACAGCAGTATCTAACACGTGTATCTCACACTGACAGATGCAGCAAAGGCAGCAAATTTAGTTTTTTGCGCAAAATGGGTGTTTTTTAAAACCTAAAATATTATTGCAGTATTTCTAGCTTGTATGTCACACTAACAAATGCAGCATAGGCCCCAGATGTAGGATATTGCCAAAAATGGGTGTTTTTTTAAACCCTGAATATTATTGCAGTATTTCAAGCTTGTATTTTACACTGACAGATGCAGCAAAGGCTGCAAATTTACACTGAGGGCAGGGTAAAAATATTAAAAATTCTTTCCCTCACAGCATCCTCTCCCTACACTAGTAAGAGCAGAGTGACGTGCAGCGCTATGTGACTCCAGCTTATATAGAGGTTGGGTCACATGCTGCTCTGGTCAATCACAGCCATGCCATTAGTAGGCATGGCTGTGATAACTTCTAAGGGCACAATGTTAAACGCTTGTTGATTGGCTGCTCTGCAGCTTTTCAAAAAGTGCCATAAAATAGCCAAACACCGAACCCAAACTTTAACAGAAAAGTTTGGGTTCTGGCCTGGGGTCAAAAAATCCTAAAGTTTGGTACAAAACTGGACTTTACAGTTCGGGTTCACTCAACCCTAGTCACTACCATTGCCAGTGATTGGCTGCAGCGGTCACGTACCCCACGTCAACAGGATGTTGGAGAGACAGGAGCTGCAGAGCCAGCGTTGGAGAGATGGAGTCGGAACCCAGCGGTGAGGACCAGCGAAGTATAATCACCACAGAGGGTCCTGCTACTCTGAGGTAAAAAAAAAACACATATTGGATAACCTCTTTAAGTTACTCTTTTTAGGGAGGAAGCTCACACTAAATGTCTAACTAGTCTACAGGCAGGAACATCATAGATATTATAGTTAATGAAATGGGGCTTAGCTGCAAGACCAGACCAGTGTACGGACAAGAGTGGCACTCTTTTCCAATTACCAAAGTATGAGCGATTTATAATTCAGAACCACACATACCAGAGAGTTTCATTTTCACTTACCTGCAGATTCCATTTTACAACTGTTTGCTTTAAAATTCTCCAAATGTCAATAAAAAAGTATGTACAGCTGTTTTAATGTATTTCTAACCCATTCTCATCTTCCAGAGATGTTTAATCATACACTAAATTTGCCAGTCCTTTATAATACCAAGTTTTTATGGTGAATCCGCTGAATAAAATAACTAGTATTGCAAATGCTGCAGTCTCACGGGAAAACATTATTCCTGCTGAAGAAAATAAAATTTAATTCTTCAATCTCCAGCACTATTAAAGGTTGTATTTAAGATGCATGCTGCATTAAAAAGACATCAAAATTAAAATAAACCTATAAATCTCTTCTTTTAAGGACTTTTCATATACAGGCAAATGTAGGAAACAGCTGCCCCGAAGACCCTACAGCTGTAAATTATCTCTATTTTAATGTTGTTGTCTTTTTCAGTTTTTTTTTTTTGTTTTGGAACATTTTAGGATTGTTGAAAAGACCTTCAAAGACTAATTGTATTACTGCGGGGAAGCAACTGCCCCAACATGAGCCGTATCTGCAAATTGTAAATTATTTTCATTAGGTTTTTCCAGAGAAATGTTAAAATCCTTCAAACTACCACCAGACCAAATGATCATTTTAAGGGGAAAGAAGAAGATGAATGCAAGCAGAAATGAGTTTTATATGCAAAACTGATAAAATAAATCATGATGTCAATTCCTTCCGGAATAACTATAATGGGCACTCTACAAACTTGGTGACTCAGAGCATCGAAACCACGTTCTTTGCCGTCTGAATTTATTACCCGGAATCAGTAGCAGGAGCGAAAACCATCCATTGCCTTCTTGTAAAAACGATTCATATTTTTATTTCAAATGTGACAAGTGGATTTCAAAAAAATAATGTTTCAAATCATGAGACTGTCATCTGTCAGGTTAATTGCCTAGCTTTGAGTTAAATTAAACCATGGTGTAGATTGCCCCTGAAAGCAGCTGAACTCTGACAAACGAACAAAGCATGATGGAACCGCAGCGAGGATTCACGCCATTTAACATACCTTCAGCTATTTTCAGGGGTATGCGTAACTGCAGTGTGCCTGCTCGGTGAGCACTCAGGCAGAAGACTCCAAAAATGTCTGTCTGCTATAATTGGGGCAAGACCAGCAGATAAACAGCTTCAAAATGGGAAAAAATAAAAATCATCTATATCTATCTAACTATCTTAATTGCTGAAACCCATCCATTTAAAGGAATATTCCAGTTCCAGATATTGACTTATCCTAGGGATATGGGGGGTCCAATGCCTGATCAGCTGCTTAAAGGGTCTGCAACGCTCCTGCAAGAGTTACTTCTGCTTCAATGTTTACCCACACGCCGTCAACATTGTAGTGCCTGTGCAGCGTAGTTACAGCTTTTCATCCCACTCACAAGTGAATGTTGTATACTTTTATATGACCATCCAAATAACGCAATTATACATATACATGTATAATAGATAGAGGGGAACAGAATTGGGGTGTCACCGGTCACTCTGAAGTGAACCAAATGTGCACTTAAGTCCTTGTGGCCACTATTTCAGTATTTTGTATGGACCCCGGTATCCTATTTCCATGAACATGCCCATCACAAGAACTCTATGCTACAACCAAAACAAGAGTCCCAGGCCCAATAGAGTTGTCACAGTTCTAAGTTTGCATAATTGATGGTTCCATCTCTTTAAAGGGAACCTGTCACCTAAAGAACGCCTCTCAAACCGCCAGCATTACCTTAAAGTAGCCAGCAGTATGTTCCTAAAGATCCTTTTCTTCCTCCAGCCAGATGCACCAAAATCTTGAAAAACAGTCAAGGGGGCAGCGGCCTCCTCGCTTCAAGTCAAGATAACCACGCCCCTTACCCATCCTCCCTTGTGATTGACATCCTGATGTAAGTGCGCTCCTTGTCACTACGCAATCCCGTCTCCGGCTCCCACACTCAGCTGGCCGCTTTCCTTTCTCATGTGCATGCGCCAGGTTTTTTCATTGTGCGCGTGCGCCTGTCGCATGCGCAGAGGGAGATAAGCAGCCGGCTGAGTGCGGGAGCCAGAGACGGGATTGTGCAGTGATAAGGAGCGCACCGCGCATGCGCGAGACTTGCACAATCCCAGCCCAGTGAAGGGAGGACAGGTAAGGGGCGGGCTGAGCTTGACTTAAATCAAGGAGGCCGCTGCCCCCTTGACTTCAAACTCTGCTGTTACATACGCGTGCAGGGGATTAAGGTTAGTTTTTCAAGATTTTGGTGCATCTGGCCGGTGGAAGAAAAGGATCTTTAGGAACATACTGCTGGCTACTGTAAGGTAATGCTGGTGGTTTGGGAGGTGTTTTTTAGGTGACAGGTTCCCTTTAAAGGGATTTTCCACTCTCTAGATAATGATAACCTGTCCTCCAAATAGCTCATCAGTGTCAGATCAGTGGGCGTCTGACACCCAGCACCCCTAACAATCAGCTGTTTCTACCAAAAACAACACAGTGGACTAAGCTGGAAGCAAAAATGTCTGTTCACTGTGTAGTGGCCATGATGTACTGCAGATCAGCTCCCATTCACTTGAGAGTAGAAAGAACCACAAGGGGTTAGGTCATCAATATCAGATTGGCGTGGTCTGACTCCCCTATTGTGACTGACTACCCTGCCGGCCGATCAGTTGTTTGAAGGTGCCACTATGCTCATGGGAGCCCTGCGTCCTCTAGATTGTAATAGCGGTGCAGGATAAGTACAGCTTACCCTCCCATTAAAGTGAATAAGACGAGCAGCTGTAACTACACTGCACCACCATTACAATATAGACGGCATGCAGGTAATCACTGAGGACACAGCACTCACACGAGCAGCACAAACCCTTCAACCAGCTGATCAGATAGACAGACAGACAGCGACAGATAGACAGGCAGACAGATAGATAGATAGATAGATATGAATAGATGTATTGGATAGATAGATAGATAGATAGATAGATAGATAAATAGATAGATATTAGATTATAGATACATAGATAGAGAGAAAGATAGATATTAGATTATAGATACATAGATAGAGAGAAAGATAGATATTAGATAGATAGATATTAGGTAATAGATATAGATAAAGTATATTGCAAATGTATTCATCCCCTTGACTTTTTTTGTATTTTGTTACATTACAGCCTTAAGTTCAATGTTTTGTTAGTCTGAATTTGTGACGTGAAATGAGAAAAATATATCAATAAAACTATTGTTCAGAAATAGAAAACTAAAAATTGGTATGTGCATATGTATTTACCCACTTTGTTAAGAAGCCCATAAAAAAGCTCTGGTGCAACCAAATACCTTCAGAAGTCACATAATTAGTGAAATGATGTCCACCTGTGTGCAATCTAAGTGTCAAATGGTCTGTCATTAAATATACACACCTTTTTTGAAAGGCCCCAGAGGCTGCAACACCTAAGCAAGAGGCATCACTAACCAAACACTGCCATGAAGACCAAGGAACTCTCCAAACAAGTAAGGGACAATGTTGTTGAGAAGTACAAGTCAGGGTTAGGTTATAAGAAAATATCCAAATCTTTGATGATCTCCAGGAGCACCATCACATCTATCATAAACAAATGGAAAGAACATGGCAGAACAGCAAACCTGCCAAGAGACGGCCGCCCACCAAAACTCACAGACAGGGCAAGGAGGGCATTAATAAGAGAGGCAGCACAGAGACCTAAGGTAAACCTGGAGGAGCTGAGTTCCACAGCAGAGACTGGAGTATCTGTACATAGGACGACAATAAGCCATACGCTCCGTAGAGTTGGGCTTTATGGCAGAGTAGCCAGAAGAAAGCCATTACTTTTAGCAAAAAAACTAAAAGGCACATTGTGAGTTTGCGAAAAGACATGTGGGAGACTCCCAAAATGTATGGAGGAAGGTGCTCTGGTCTGATGAGACTAAAATTGAACTTTTCGGCGATCAAAGAAAACGCTATCTCTGGCGCAAATCCAACACATCACATCACCCAAAGAACACCATCCCCACAGTGAAACATGGTGGCAGCATCATACTGTGGGGATGGGACTGGGAAACTGGTCAGAGTTGAGGGAAAGATGGATGGTGCTAAATACAGGGATATTCTTGAGCAAAACCTGTACCACTCTGTGGGTGATTTGAAACTAGGACGGAGGTTCGCCTTCCAGCAGGACAATGACCCCAAACACACTGCTAAAGCAACACTTGAGTGGTTTAAAGGAAACATGTAAATGTGTTTGAATGGCCTAGTCAAAGCCCAGATCTCAATCCAATAGAAAATCTGTGGTCAGATTTAAAGATTGCTGTTCACAAGCACAAACCATCCAACTTGAAGGAGCTGAAGCAGTTTTGCAAGAAGGAATGGGCAAAAATCCCAGTGGTAAGATGTGGCAGCTCATAGAGACTTATCCAAAGCGACTTGGAGCTGTGATTGCCAATAAAGGTGACTCTACAAAATATTGACTTTAGCGGGATGAATAGTTATGCACATTGACCTTTTCTGTTATTTTGTCCTATTTGTTGTTTGCTTCACAATAAAAAAAAATTAAAAAACATCTTCAAAGTTGTGGACATGTTCTGAAATAAAATGTTGAAAATTCTCAAACAATCCATGTTAATTCCAGATTGTGAGGCACCAAAATACGAAAAAAGTAAAGGGGATGAATATTTTTGCAAGGCACTGTAGATAGATAGATGGATAGATATTAGATAATAGATAGATAGGAGATAGATAGATAGGAGATAGATAATTATTAGATAAAAGATATAGATAGATCGATAGATAGATCGCCACACAGATAAATAAATAGATATCAGATAGATGATAGATAGCGTTGACTCCAGTTATTGTATCGCTCATTATGTTTTACTTGATGTCATAACACTTATATTACCCGCTGTAAGACACTTTCATATTAAATTCAATGCATTTTTATGGACAATGTGCTCTTGTGCTCTGAAGAGATAACATAATAATTTAATGAAAGTGGTTTATCTGCAGTTCTGTTTAAAATAGTAAAAATAAAAAATTAAGATATAGCGAAAAAATTGTGTCAAATTACGAGCTTTCCCTTTGTAGCGGTTTCTTCTGAAAGCTTCAGACAGAAGGTGAAACATTCAGTAGAAAATTTGCAATCCTAATTGTTTTCTAAAAACACAAAACAATGAAAATGGAGGCCAAAAGGTAGATCCGCTAGTTCTCATCATAAAACACGCTTGTCCTTTCTGGTGCATAAGGATAAATTTAGCTTGTTCATCAGCACTCTGTACATGAATGTGACCCTACATTCATATAGGAAAGCACACAGCATGCCTCACAGCTGCTTGCATAAACAGCTGACAACAGCAATGCCAAGGGTCGTTCCTCTTGTGCACATGCAACATACCCATTTTAAGTGGACGACAATTCTTTAAAAAGCAAATTCTCCATTATTATGTTAAATATTGCGCTTAGTACCAGTTTTTTTCAAAGTAAAGTCACTGGAATGTCAACCTGATGCCTATGTGTGGCCACATTACTGTTTAAAAAGATTCTACATAGTCCATTAAGACATTAGAACCCTCCATTATAGAAAGGCACTATATTATGGATGCTACTACAGGGCAGAAGGACAGCATGACCCAGCCTAGACACGTTTCAACCAAGGTTATGTGCATGTTAATACATTAAAGGGGTTCCACAGTCATAATGACATTTTTTATCTGAGCAGAGTACGAGAAATACTTTTCATGTCAATGCTTTTCCTTCCCATGTTCTCAGCATCACTGCATCCTAGCAGAATGTTTACATGCAGAACTTCCTGTTTTCATCAGCTTCCTGCTTGATTTGCTAACCAAGTCCAGCATGTTTTGCTCTGTAACGTTTATCAGAGATGTTCCTCCTGCAGTAGTCATACCCCAAAATACCTCCCCTATCCAAGTTAGGGGGAGAAAACATATTGAAAAATCACACAGCAAAGCATGCTGGATTTCGTTAACACACCCAGTAGGAAGCTGATGAAGCAGGAAGTGCTGCATGTAAACATACTGTCAGGATGCAGTGATGATGAGAAAAGTGGAAGGAAAGTATTGATGTGAGAAATAGGTATACAGGGCAAAAATATCCAGTCCTTGGGGTACTCTGAACAGATTAAAAAATATTATTATGGGACCAGAGTACATCTTTAAGCCAATGGACTTTTCTATTGCCCGGTCTAAGCTAAAACAGGTTCGGATGACACTAGAAGACAAAGACAAGAAAAGATCCATAAAATCATTTAGTAGCTGAAAGCTTTATTGACCCAACCGCCATGCTCAGCTACCTTACAGTGACAAAGTAGTGACAGAGGTTACTATAGCTGAAAGTTCACATTCCAATCTTTTTGTAACGCAAACAATGGATCTGCAAAATATGGATATATTCCTTGTTCATTCCATCGTTTTTTCAACAGAAAGACACTCCAAAGACATACTGATAGGGAATCTAGGTTGGTGGCTGGAGCTGGAGAGGATGGAGAGTGGTGGAAATGACAACAAGGGTGGTTATAGTCCTCACGGTGGCTGATCCCTCTCCCTGTAGTGGTCCCTGGGCCCCGCATGCAGCTTTGCTCAGGGGACCCACTGGACCTTTGGAGATGCCTGCATGGTGGTCGCTGGGGGTACCCTTCATGGTAAGTGGTTGGCAGGGTGTGAGCAGGAGAGCGAGAACAAGGGGCCAGCGGAGGGTTACAATAAATATTTTCTCTCTGTTTACTGAGCAGATGATGGGAGTTATAGTAGAAATGCAAACAACTGGCACATTTCTCAGGTATTTAACACAGCAGGATTCTCCCAAAGGTTGTATGTAGGAGGTGGCAATGATGGTAGTACATTATACACTAGTACTAGTACAATACACCCAGCAGTCTTCCCAAATTAGTCACAGGCATGCAAACTGTCAATATACGTTCTGCAGTTCCCATTCTGTGGGGTGCAGTCCTTAGATCTATTTACCAAACATGACCCAGATAATTGTAACCAGTGTAGGAAGGAACAAGGGGCCATCATTGATGGTCGGTACGTCTTACCTCGGTGAGGTAAGAGACGTTTGTTTTCCTGAAGTGTCATTATTGCTTTGCAGTCTGACACTTCAGCTGTTTAGTATGTCTGTAAAGCCGATCAAGGTTGCTCTTACTGGGAGTAGCCAAAGTGCTGGGTGGGTGGCTTCTCCCCACGCTCCAGGCCAGGTCTTGGGAGGCTTATACAAAGCAGTCACCATTAATCAGGTGGTGTGGCTTATCCTCCATCTCACAGTGAAGCTTTGGAGTCTCTGTGGTTTGGGATCTGAAGATGTGTGCCGTGCAAAAGGGCTGAGAGCCGCATGCTGGAAAATAGGCCCCTAAAGCCTGCTGGGGACCGCTGATGAAAAACTGCTAACAAGGTGAATGTTTGTGTTCTGTGGACTTGTACAATGAATGGTGGTCTTACAGGAAGGACCGTTAGGGCCTCCTGGTATACTGCTCAAAAATGCAAACAAAAAGAACTAAAGGGGCAGTAGACTAAATAAAACTTTACTTTTAATACTTCAGGAGATAAAAAAGCCCCTACTAGACAAACAACGATTAAGACATGCCCGGTGGGTGTACGCACCGAACAGAAATGCCACGGGTGAGAAGGGCAGGGGCGGTAATAGACGGGCGGCGGGTACGTGAACGCAGACCACTAGCCCTAGTACCTCCCTGCTTGACCTGTGACACCCTATAAGTATCCAAGTGACGGGGTCCAAAAAAACCCCGCAAGGGGTGGCCCAGACAGGAACTCTGTTCCTAAATACAATTCCCTGGTAAAGCCCTGTTGGAGCAGTGCCAGAAAAAATAGGTGGGGTTCCCACTTGAGGATACTGCAGGGTATAAGTGAACACAAAAAAAAGAAAAAAAGGGGTATAACACCACCTGAATATGAGAGGTCAGAGTGAGTGCATACCTATATAGTCCCGACGCGTTTCTTCAGTTTATAGCCCCAAGATTCTTCAGGGGACACGGGGCTGCGTGTTCATGTAAGTCAGACCTTGACTACGCCTAAGGACAAAGACATGTACATCTAAGAATATATCACTATAGCAAAAGTCAGAGAGTGAGCCTCCCCCATTGACTGTGTGAGGTCTAGGAGAGGTGTAAAACTTACTTAGTTTGCGGCTGCGGTCGAGAGTGGCTGTTAGCACACTGTATGGCGAAGACCCAGTGTGGTGGTGTCTGCTGCAATTGTGACCGGCACTGGTGGGGTGAAATGTACCGCATTATAAGGCTAGGGGGCCAGGTGGAGCGCATCAGTCGGAACTCGTGGACTTCCGGTATGTGCGCTCATTGATGACGCTACTGTGTGGCGTCCTGAGGTTGCGGTCACGTGGGCGGAAGTGACGTCGTCGCGTCTGCGCCTCTATCATGCATGCCATGGAGTAAGTGTGGAGCGCACGGCCGGCGCCGTGTTCTGACGTCATCCGGCCGCGTCGCGCCACCCATGTATCTGATAGATATGCGGTCACATGATCAAGGCCAAGCCTCGATCGTGCGGGCGCAGTGATTCCTCTTTATGGCCGGACTGCTGTGCATAACCACAATAGTGCAGTCGGCCATTTCCACAGTGAGGCAAGGTATCCTGTCTGATTGTCTCCTACAATAAGCAGGGTACTTATAGATTAAGCCTAAAGAAAGGATGATTCCCCATTTGAACACATGTGGGAACCTACATCCATCCCGGCTATGGAAGGTGAGGGAGGTGGAAAACGGAAAGGGATGGCGGGAGACGCATTGCTCGCAAGTCCAAATGCGATCCCAGCATTCCCCTACATATCCCCCACCTCCTCACGCGTGATTTGACAGTTATATCAAAATCCCGCATATACAAGACCAAAGAATGAGGTTAGAAGTAAGAATAAGTGGCCACAGGGCCTATGCAGAAAAACCGAGTAAATTAAAGAAAACAGCTGAAATTCAACTGTTCATTGAGTCCATTGGGGGTTACCGTATTAAGTGTATATGTCCACCAACACTCCCTTTGGAGGATGGACCTGTTCCAGTCCCCCCCACGGGTCGGTTTGGCAACACGTTCGATTCCCATGAAACTAATTGATGTTATGCGTCCATCATGGACCGTCTGCACATGCCGCGCTACGGGGGTGTCCCTATTGTTGCGAATGTCGCCTTGGTGCTCCCCCATGCGTTTCCGCAACTCCCTGACTGTCTTGCCTACATAGCGCAGGCCGCACACACATGTGATCAAGTAGATCACCCCCGTAGTGCGGCAGTTCAGGAAGTTTTTGATCTGGTAAACTGTGTCCTTGGGTTCACCAATGAAAGTTCTACCCTGTGTCAGGTGTACACAGAAGCTGCAGCGGCCACATCTATGGCAGCCCGTCAGGGATCTGTCTAACCACGTCTTTTGTTTGTTCGCTGTGGAGAAATGGCTGTGCACCAATCTGTCTCTCAGATTGTTGCCCCTCCTAAATGTGAGGGAAACTGAGGGATCCAGAACTTCGGCCAGGTCTGGGTCCATCAGTAATGTGTCCCAGTGGCGTGTCAGAATACCTCTCACCTGTGACGCAGCCGCGTCGAAAGTACCTACCACCCGGACAGTACCCTGAGAGACGCGCTCTCCACTCTTTGCTGGGTGGAGAAGAGCAGTACGAGCACGAGTCCTGGTTCTCTCATAGGCCAGTCTGAGGGTCCTATCAGGATACCCTCTCTCCTGGAACCTAGACCTGAGGTCGCGGGCCTGGAGTTTAAAGTCCGCGTCCTCTGAGCAGTTGCGCTTGAGTCTCAGGTACTGTCCGGTGGGTATCCCTCTCTTAAGTGGGACAGGATGACAGCTGTCCCACCTAAGAAGGGAATTCGTAGAGGTAGGTTTCCTATAGATGGATGTGTTAAGGCCGCCCCTGTCGTTCCTCCTGATGACTACATCCAGGAATGGAAGGCAGTCCTTCACAATGACCGATGTGAACCTAAGGTTGAAATTATTGATGTTAAGTTCACTGATCAATTTGTTAAAATCGCTCTCTGGTCCGCTCCATAACAGAAAGATATCGTCAATGTAGCGAGACCAGAGAGCGATATGACCCGTGAACCACCCTGGTGGGTCACTGAACACCACCGATTCCTCCCACCAGCCCAGGAGCAGGTTGGCGTACGATGGGGCACATGAGCTGCCCATCGCCGTGCCCCTGAGCTGGTGGTAGACCCGGCCATCGAACATGAAGATATTGTTGGACAACACGAATTCCAGGAGCTCTAAAGTAAAAGAGTTGTGTTGAGAGAATTGTTGCCCCCTTGTACTCAAATAGTGACTGGAGGCCTCCAACCCTCGTCCATGTGGGATTGATGAGTAGAGGGCCTCCACGTCGATGGAAGCTAGGAACCAGTCCGGTTCTATACAGATGTCCTCGAGTTTCCCTAGCAGATCACCAGTGTCTCTCACATAGGATTGCAGGGCCACCACAAAAGGGCGCAAAACCCTGTCAACGTATATCCCACAGTTCTGTGATATACTACCGATGCCTGAGACAATCGGACGGCCTTTCATAGGTGTTGTTTCTTTGTGCACCTTTGGCAAACAGTAAAAGGTCGCCATAATCGGGTGGAGGGGGTACAGGAAGTCATATTCCTCGTCACTAATGAGATGGGTGTCCTTGGCCCTTGACAAGATTTTTTTCAGGGTTCCTCGCAAGTTGTCAATGGGACTACTTCGAAGGATCTCGTATCCCGTTCCGTCTGACAAGATGGACAGGCACATGTCACGATATGCGGACGTATCCATTATGACAGTGTTACCCCCCTTGTCAGACGGTTTGATAACAATATTATTGTCATCTTCAAGGTCCCTAATGGCCTTTCTCTCTTTTTTGTTACAGTTGAACCTCAACGGAACTGGCTGTATATTGGCTAGCTCTGCAGTAGTATGTTGGAGGAACACGTCCACGCAGGACACCTCCCCCATAGGAGGCATTTTTACACTTTTGTTTTTAAGAGATGTAAATGGACCCAGACCTTCCGCATTCGGAGACGGTTGATCAAGATTGAATAAAGTACGGACGTCTTTTAAAATTTCTACGGGGACACCAAGTTCGCGACTTTCTCTTTTGTCTCTTAACTTGTAGAATTTATGCCATCTCAGTCTGCGGGCAAATAGACTCAAGTCCCTAGTCCACCGGAATATGTCAAACTTGTTGGTGGGGACAAATGAGAGTCCACGTCCCAGCAGACTGAGTTCGGTCGGGGAAAGAGTGCGGGAAGAAAGGTTAATGATTCGTTTATCTAGTAGGGCCTGGTCTACCCTGCCTGTTTCTCGATGTACTTGCTCCTCAGGGGATAATGTGACCCCTGGTCTAAAAAAGGAACAGAAGAACCTGATGCAGCTGTATTTGGCGTTTGGGAGGAGTATTGTGGGCCCTGTCGTGCCCGATTGCCCCGTCCCCTGGACCTATATGCACCCCGTCCACGTCCCCTACCCCTCGGGTTTCTCTCTCTCTCTGTATCGGAGAGTTCTGTGTCCGTGGAGGAGATGTCAGTGTTCTGTGACGTGGGTGGGTTGGTTAGGAATTGGTAGGCTTTGTTATCTCGGAAGTCCTGGGAGTCTCTGCTAAATTGTCGGTGTTTGCGGTCTTTTAGATGAAATTGATACCGCTCCACCGTATTCTGCAGCTGGACCTCTTTAGCAGAGAACTCCGGTTCCGATTGGAATTTCTTAGTGATATCAATCTGTTCTTTTAATCCTGCCTCCGCCCGCTCCAGAACTACTCTCTCCTCGTCCACCAATAGTTGCATAAACCGTAAGGAACTAGCTGTGGCTTCCTTCTCCCACTTTTTTAAGAATTCTGGGTTCCTGATGCGGTGTGCAGGGGATAGGGTGATACGCAGTCCTCTTGGCACTATCCCCTGTTTGATGT
Source organism: Bufo gargarizans (assembly GCF_014858855.1). Taxonomy (NCBI): domain Eukaryota; kingdom Metazoa; phylum Chordata; class Amphibia; order Anura; family Bufonidae; genus Bufo; species Bufo gargarizans. The sequence goes on from NC_058080.1 coordinate 77,804,841, forward strand.
AGTGCTCCAAGCCCTGCACCTCCCACCAGGAACTTATATGTTCTTTGTATAACCTAGTAAGTTCCGAGAAGGCGCCATTAAGGGTAGGGGTGTACTTTTTTTGTATGAACAGCTGTTCGGAGAACACCAAGCTGGCCTCTGAAACCCACACGTTTCTATCTAAGCCTGTGGTCAAAAATCCCGACATGCCTCAAAATGACAAATACAATGAATGGTGGTCTTACAGGAAGGACCGTTAGGGCCTCCTGGTATACTGCTCAAAAATGCAAACAAAAAGAACTAAAGGGGCAGTAGACTAAATAAAACTTTACTTTTAATACTTCAGGAGATAAAAAAGCCCCTACTAGACAAACAACGATTAAGACATGCCCGGTGGGTGTACGCACCGAACAGAAATGCCACGGGTGAGAAGGGCAGGGGCGGTAATAGACGGGCGGCGGGTACGTGAACGCAGACCACTAGCCCTAGTACCTCCCTGCTTGACCTGTGACACCCTATAAGTATCCAAGTGACGGGGTCCAAAAAAACCCCGCAAGGGGTGGCCCAGACAGGAACTCTGTTCCTAAATACAATTCCCTGGTAAAGCCCTGTTGGAGCAGTGCCAGAAAAAATAGGTGGGGTTCCCACTTGAGGATACTGCAGGGTATAAGTGAACACAAAAAAAAGAAAAAAAGGGGTATAACACCACCTGAATATGAGAGGTCAGAGTGAGTGCATACCTATATAGTCCCGACGCGTTTCTTCAGTTTATAGCCCCAAGATTCTTCAGGGGACACGGGGCTGCGTGTTCATGTAAGTCAGACCTTGACTACGCCTAAGGACAAAGACATGTACATCTAAGAATATATCACTATAGCAAAAGTCAGAGAGTGAGCCTCCCCCATTGACTGTGTGAGGTCTAGGAGAGGTGTAAAACTTACTTAGTTTGCGGCTGCGGTCGAGAGTGGCTGTTAGCACACTGTATGGCGAAGACCCAGTGTGGTGGTGTCTGCTGCAATTGTGACCGGCACTGGTGGGGTGAAATGTACCGCATTATAAGGCTAGGGGGCCAGGTGGAGCGCATCAGTCGGAACTCGTGGACTTCCGGTATGTGCGCTCATTGATGACGCTACTGTGTGGCGTCCTGAGGTTGCGGTCACGTGGGCGGAAGTGACGTCGTCGCGTCTGCGCCTCTATCATGCATGCCATGGAGTAAGTGTGGAGCGCACTTGATCAACCGTCTCAATCTTGATCAACCGTCTCCGAATGCGGAAGGTCTGGGTCCATTTACATCTCTTAAAAACAAAAGTGTAAAAATGCCTCCTATGGGGGAGGTGTCCTGCGTGGACGTGTTCCTCCAACATACTACTGCAGAGCTAGCCAATATACAGCCAGTTCCGTTGAGGTTCAACTGTAACAAAAAAGAGAGAAAGGCCATTAGGGACCTTGAAGATGACAATAATATTGTTATCAAACCGTCTGACAAGGGGGGTAACACTGTCATAATGGATACGTCCGCATATCGTGACATGTGCCTGTCCATCTTGTCAGACGGAACGGGATACGAGATCCTTCGAAGTAGTCCCATTGACAACTTGCGAGGAACCCTGAAAAAAATCTTGTCAAGGACCAAGGACACCCATCTCATTAGTGACGAGGAATATGACTTCCTGTACCCCCTCCACCCGATTATGGCGACCTTTTACTGTTTGCCAAAGGTGCACAAAGAAACAACACCTATGAAAGGCCGTCCGATTGTCTCAGGCATCGGTAGTATATCACAGAACTGTGGGATATACGTTGACAGGGTTTTGCGCCCTTTTGTGGTGGCCCTGCCATCCTATGTGAGAGACACTGGTGATCTGCTAGGGAAACTCGAGGACATCTGTATAGAACCGGACTGGTTCCTAGCTTCCATCGACGTGGAGGCCCTCTACTCATCAATCCCACATGGACGAGGGTTGGAGGCCTCCAGTCACTATTTGAGTACAAGGGGGCAACAATTCTCTCAACACAACTCTTTTACTTTAGAGCTCCTGGAATTCGTGTTGTCCAACAATATCTTCATGTTCGATGGCCGGGTCTACCACCAGCTCAGGGGCACGGCGATGGGCAGCTCATGTGCCCCATCGTACGCCAACCTGCTCCTGGGCTGGTGGGAGGAATCGGTGGTGTTCAGTGACCCACCAGGGTGGTTCACGGGTCATATCGCTCTCTGGTCTCGCTACATTGACGATATCTTTCTGTTATGGAGCGGACCAGAGAGCGATTTTAACAAATTGATCAGTGAACTTAACATCAATAATTTCAACCTTAGGTTCACATCGGTCATTGTGAAGGACTGCCTTCCATTCCTGGATGTAGTCATCAGGAGGAACGACAGGGGCGGCCTTAACACATCCATCTATAGGAAACCTACCTCTACGAATTCCCTTCTTAGGTGGGACAGCTGTCATCCTGTCCCACTTAAGAGAGGGATACCCACCGGACAGTACCTGAGACTCAAGCGCAACTGCTCAGAGGACGCGGACTTTAAACTCCAGGCCCGCGACCTCAGGTCTAGGTTCCAGGAGAGAGGGTATCCTGATAGGACCCTCAGACTGGCCTATGAGAGAACCAGGACTCGTGCTCGTACTGCTCTTCTCCACCCAGCAAAGAGTGGAGAGCGCGTCTCTCAGGGTACTGTCCGGGTGGTAGGTACTTTCGACGCGGCTGCGTCACAGGTGAGAGGTATTCTGACACGCCACTGGGACACATTACTGATGGACCCAGACCTGGCCGAAGTTCTGGATCCCTCAGTTTCCCTCACATTTAGGAGGGGCAACAATCTGAGAGACAGATTGGTGCACAGCCATTTCTCCACAGCGAACAAACAAAAGACGTGGTTAGACAGATCCCTGACGGGCTGCCATAGATGTGGCCGCTGCAGCTTCTGTGTACACCTGACACAGGGTAGAACTTTCATTGGTGAACCCAAGGACACAGTTTACCAGATCAAAAACTTCCTGAACTGCCGCACTACGGGGGTGATCTACTTGATCACATGTGTGTGCGGCCTGCGCTATGTAGGCAAGACAGTCAGGGAGTTGCGGAAACGCATGGGGGAGCACCAAGGCGACATTCGCAACAATAGGGACACCCCCGTAGCGCGGCATGTGCAGACGGTCCATGATGGACGCATAACATCAATTAGTTTCATGGGAATCGAACGTGTTGCCAAACCGACCCGTGGGGGGGACTGGAACAGGTCCATCCTCCAAAGGGAGTGTTGGTGGACATATACACTTAATACGGTAACCCCCAATGGACTCAATGAACAGTTGAATTTCAGCTGTTTTCTTTAATTTACTCGGTTTTTCTGCATAGGCCCTGTGGCCACTTATTCTTACTTCTAACCTCATTCTTTGGTCTTGTATATGCGGGATTTTGATATAACTGTCAAATCACGCGTGAGGAGGTGGGGGATATGTAGGGGAATGCTGGGATCGCATTTGGACTTGCGAGCAATGCGTCTCCCGCCATCCCTTTCCGTTTTCCACCTCCCTCACCTTCCATAGCCGGGATGGATGTAGGTTCCCACATGTGTTCAAATGGGGAATCATCCTTTCTTTAGGCTTAATCTATAAGTACCCTGCTTATTGTAGGAGACAATCAGACAGGATACCTTGCCTCACTGTGGAAATGGCCGACTGCACTATTGTGGTTATGCACAGCAGTCCGGCCATAAAGAGGAATCACTGCGCCCGCACGATCGAGGCTTGGCCTTGATCATGTGACCGCATATCTATCAGATACATGGGTGGCGCGACGCGGCCGGATGACGTCAGAACACGGCGCCGGCCGTGCGCTCCACACTTACTCCATGGCATGCATGATAGAGGCGCAGACGCGACGACGTCACTTCCGCCCACGTGACCGCAACCTCAGGACGCCACACAGTAGCGTCATCAATGAGCGCACATACCGGAAGTCCACGAGTTCCGACTGATGCGCTCCACCTGGCCCCCTAGCCTTATAATGCGGTACATTTCACCCCACCAGTGCCGGTCACAATTGCAGCAGACACCACCACACTGGGTCTTCGCCATACAGTGTGCTAACAGCCACTCTCGACCGCAGCCGCAAACTAAGTAAGTTTTACACCTCTCCTAGACCTCACACAGTCAATGGGGGAGGCTCACTCTCTGACTTTTGCTATAGTGATATATTCTTAGATGTACATGTCTTTGTCCTTAGGCGTAGTCAAGGTCTGACTTACATGAACACGCAGCCCCGTGTCCCCTGAAGAATCTTGGGGCTATAAACTGAAGAAACGCGTCGGGACTATATAGGTATGCACTCACTCTGACCTCTCATATTCAGGTGGTGTTATACCCCTTTTTTTCTTTTTTTTGTGTTCACTTATACCCTGCAGTATCCTCAAGTGGGAACCCCACCTATTTTTTCTGGCACTGCTCCAACAGGGCTTTACCAGGGAATTGTATTTAGGAACAGAGTTCCTGTCTGGGCCACCCCTTGCGGGGTTTTTTTTGGACCCCGTCACTTGGATACTTATAGGGTGTCACAGGTCAAGCAGGGAGGTACTAGGGCTAGTGGTCTGCGTTCACGTACCCGCCGCCCGTCTATTACCGCCCCTGCCCTTCTCACCCGTGGCATTTCTGTTCGGTGCGTACACCCACCGGGCATGTCTTAATCGTTGTTTGTCTAGTAGGGGCTTTTTTATCTCCTGAAGTATTAAAAGTAAAGTTTTATTTAGTCTACTGCCCCTTTAGTTCTTTTTGTTCTGTGGACTTGCCATGGTGTGAACAAACACCAAGACTGCGAACTGTTATTTTGTTTTGCCTTCTGTGTGAATAAACACTGAATTATTTAAGTTAAAGACTTTGGTATTGCCTCTATACTGCATCCGCTAACCTGCCTACCAGAGCGAATCCCCACACCAGATAAAAAGTAACTTTTAATCATATCTATTTAAAACTGATAAGTGAGCCAAATAAACAGGCGTGAAAATAAACTCAGGGAACAATTTACAAACCGGATTCCAAAAAAGTTGGGACACTATACAAATCGTGAATAAAAAATGAATGCAATGATGTGGAGGTGCCAACTTCTAATATTTTATTCAGAATAGAACATAAATCACGGAACAAAAGTTTAAACTGAGAAAATGTACCATTTTAAGGGAAAAATATGTTGAATCAGAATTTCATGGTGTCAACGAATCCCCAAAAAGTTGGGACAAGGCCATTTTCACCACTGTGTGGCATCCTCCCTTCTTCTTACAACACTCAACAGACGTCTGGGGACCGAGGAGACCAGTTTCTCAAGTTTAGAAATAGGAATGCTCTCCCATTCTTGTCTAATACAGGCCTCTAACTGTTCAATCGTCTTGGGCCTTCTTTGTTGCACCTTCCTCTTTATGATGCGCCAAATGTTCTCTATAGGTGAAAGATCTGGACTGCAGACTGGCCATTTCAGTAGCCGGATCCTTCTCCTACGCAGCCATGATGTTGTGATTGATGCAGAATGTGGTCTGGCATTATCTTGTTGAAAAATGCAGGGTCTTCCCTGAAAGAGATGACGTCTGGATGAGAGCATATGTTGTTCTAGAACCTAAATATATTTTTCTGCATTGATGGTGCCTTTCCAGACATGCAAGCTGCCCATGCCACACACACTCATGCAACCTCATACCATCAGAGATGCAGGCTTCTGAACTGAGCGTTGATAACAACTTGGGTTGTCCTTGTCCTCTTTGGTCCGGATGACATGGCGTCCCAGATTTCCAAAAAGAACTTCGAATCGTGACTCGTCTGACCACAGAACAGTCTTCCATTTTGCCACACTCCATTTTAAATGATCCCTGGCCCAGTGAAAACGCCTGAGCTTGTGGATCTTGCTTAGAAATGGCTTCTTCTTTGCACTGTAGAGTTTCAGCTGGTAACGGCGGATGGCACGGTGGATTGTGTTCACTGACAATGGTTTCTGGAAGTATTCCTGAGCCCATTCTGTGATTTCCTTTACAGTAGCATTCCTGTTTGTGGTGCAGTGTCGTTTAAGGGCCCGGAGATCACGGGCATCCAGTATGGTTTTACGGCCTTGACCCTTATGCACAGAGATTGTTCCAGATTCTCTGAATCTTCGGATGATGTTATGCACAGTTGATGATAACAGATGCAAAGTCTTTGCAATTTTTGGCTGGGTAACACCTTTCTGATATTGCTCCACTATCTTTCTGCGCAACATTGTGGGAATTGGTGATCCTCTACCCATCTTGGCTTCTGAGAGACACTGCCACTCTGAGAAGCTCTTTTTATACCCAATCATGTTGCCAATTGACCTAATTAGTGGTAATTGGTCTTCCAGCTCTTCGTTATGCTCAAATTTACTTTTTCCAGCCTCTTATTGCTACTTGTCCCAACTTTTTTGGGATTTGTTGACACCGTGAAAATTTGAATCAACGTATTTTTCCTTTAAAATGATACATTTATTTGGATTAAACGTTTGATCTGTCATCTACGTTCTATTACAAATAAAATATTGACATTTGCCATCTCCACATCATTGCATTCAGTTTTTATTCACAATTTGTTTAGTGTCCCAACTTTTTGGGAATCCGGTTTGTATTTTAATACTTGTTTATTTGGCTCACTTATCAGTTTTAAATAGATACGATTAAAAGTTACTTTTTATCTGGTTACAATTATCTGGGTCAAGTTTGGTAAATAAGCCCATGAGGCTTGTTCAGTGCATTTTTTAGATCTGGATGGCAGATCCACCTCAGAAGTGTGTCGGGTGCCAAAATTTAATAACCCTTACCACAAGCAAACTCTGTTACCATAAACATGCATTTACTTGTATGTATATACAATGCTTTCTTTCTTCCTGGGAATATTCCTTATAAAGTTGCTTTCTGTCAGTTTTCTACTTTAAAAATTGTAAACCAATCAAATAAAAAATGAAAGTAAATAATAAACAAATAATAACATTTCTCTTTTACATTGAGATGGTGTCTTTTTGGCGCTGCTGATCTCCGTGTGAAGTGGGCTAAATTCACATTCAACGATACTTATTCCATAAAGGTGATCGTGCTGCCAGGTACAAGTGGAGGCTTCTAGCTTAGGTCAGATTATATCAGACTCATCTTATGCAACCGAACATCTGAGTTCCAACAGGAATAGTCTCATCACGAACTATCCTTCTGCGGAGGGACGCCCCTGACGAAGCGAATTAGGCGAAACCTGGGTTGGGCGGATCCTTGAGTGTGGATGTTTAGTCAATGCATGTTTTTTTATCTCCTTTGTCAGTATAATAAAACCTTTTAAAAGATTTAATCTTTGGTGGAACTTTACTATGTGCACAATACTCTAACCTCCGCAGAAGAATCGTTCGTGATGAGACTATCCCTGTTGGAACTCGGATGTTCGGTTGCATAAGATGAGTCTGATATAATCTGACCTGACCTAGAAGCCTCCACTTGTACCTGGCAGCACGATCACCTTTATGGAATAAGTACTTTAAAAATTGTGTTTTTCTGGATAAGGTTTCTCTTTAGGACCTACTTAGCAAAATTCACTGAAGCAGGTTTTATCTCTTGCCTGTTCAGCAGCAGACTCTCTGCACACCTTAGCCATTGTGGCTGGTCCAGCTTGTTTGTGACTACGTTCCACCTGTATGTAACCTTTTGGGGTTCACAGTGCACAAATCATCATCACTTCATGATCACCATTAGAAAGTGGCGAAACTGAGTATTAACTCTTTAACAATAAATCATAGTATTAACCCTTTAGCAGTAAACCACTGGGACACTGCACAAAAGAGAAGTCGTTATAGAGTAGGGTCCCTTATAAAAAAAGGTAATCTTGTCATGATAGGTGAGCACAAAAGATTTTGATCATAATATATTCGCTAAGTACCTCACATTCATTTATATAGTGATTATACAGATGTAGCAGTGCTGAAATGAATGGATAACGCGTTAAAAGTAAACAATGGCAAGAAAATGTTAATTGGTTTGTTTCAAAGTTTTTCAATGGCTTTTGTCATGAGATAATACTGTGATGTGTTATCACAGTTGCTTTTAGTTCTGCTACATCTTAAGTATTGGTTCATATATTCACTGTTTGCTGATTGCTGTTGCACTGTGTTTGGCCTCTGGGGGGTTTCTCCATTAACAAGGAGAACTGTGGGAGATCACTCCTATTCCAATACATGTGGGATACAAAGTCCTTCCTTTTAATCATTGAGAAGTGTGTGATGCTTGATCAGCAATGCATTTGTATTACCATTGGTGTTCAAATGGGGGGGGGCATATCAATTGAGTGTGGTTTGTATGAGATAAAGTCATGCCCATCAGTTTTTAATGCCTGAGGCCACCACTTGAGGGAGATCAGTGCATAAGAATTTATATAGTTACCATTGACTGCAATGGAAGCTGCAAAATCTCTTTTCAGTGATATACCCATAGTAATGGCTGCATGGCCGCATACAATGCCTTGAAAAAGACCAGGTTTTCCTTAAGGATTGCCATGTATTTAGCTGAATCCATCTTCCCATCTACTCTGACCAGTTTCCCTGTCCCTGCTGAAGAAAAGCATCCCCACAGCATGATGCTGCCACCACCATGTTTCACGGTGGGGATGGTGTGTTTAGGGTGATGTGCAGTGTTAGTTTTCCACCAGTGTTTTGCATTTAGGCCAAAAAGTTCAACTTTGGTCTCATCTGAGCACCTTCTTCCTCATGTCTGCTGTGTCCTCTACATAGCTTGTGGCAAACTGCAAATGGGACTTCTTATGACTTGTTTTCAAAAATTCATTCATAAAGGCCAGATTTGTGAAGTACACAAATAATAGTTGTCCTGTGGACAGATTCTCCCACCTGAGTTGTAGATCTCTGCAGATCCTACATAGTGACCATGGGGCTCTTTGCTGCATCTCTAATTAGTGCTCTCCTTTCCTGGGTTGTCAGTTTAGGTGGACGGCCATGTCTTGGTAGGTTTGCAGTTGTGCCATACTCCTTCCATTTTTGAATGATAGATTGAACAGTGCTCCCTGAGATGTTCAGAGCTTGGGATATTTTTGGATAACCTAACCCTGCTTTACACTTCTCCACAACTTTATCCCTGACCTGTCTGGTGTGTTTCTTGGTTTTCATGATGCTGTTTGATCACTAATGTTTACTAACAAACCTCTGAGGCCTTCACAGAATGGCTGTAGTTATACTGAGATTAAATTGCGCACATGTGGATTCTATTTACTAATTAGGCGGCTTCTGAAGGCAATTGGTCACACTGGATTTTATTTAGGGGTATCAGAGTTCAGGGAGCTGAATACAAATGCACACCACACTTTTCAGATTTTTATTTATTAAAAACTTTGAAAATGTATCATTTTCTTTTCACTTCACACATACAGTTGCAAGAAAAAGTATGTGAACCCTTTGGAATGATATGGATTTCTGCACAAATTGGTCATAAAATGTGATCTGATCTTCATCTAAGTCACAACAATAGACAATCACAGTCTGCTTAAACTAATAACACACAAAGAATTAAATGTTACCATGTTTTTATTGAACACACCATTTAAACATTCGCAGTGCAGGTGGAAAAAGTATATGAACCCCTAGACTAATGACATCTCCAAGAGCAAATTTAAGTGAGGTGTCAGCCAACTAGAGTCCAATCAATGAGATGAGATTGGAGGTGTTGGTTACAGCTGCCCTGCCCTATAAAAAACACACACCAGTTCTGGGTTTGCTTTTCACAAGAAGCATTGCCTGATGTGAATGATGCCTCGCACAAAAGAGCTCTCAGAAGACCAACGATTAAGAATTGTTGACTTGCATAAAGCTGAAAAAGAGTTATAAAAGTATCTCCAAAAGCCTTGCTGTTCATCACTCCATGGTAAAACAAATTGTCTATAAATGGAGAAAGTTCAGCACTGCTGCTACTCTCCCTAGGAGTGGCTGTCCTGTAAAGATGACTGCAAGAGCACAGTGCAGACTGCTCAATGAGGTGAAGAAGAATCCTAGTGTCAGCTAAAGACTTACAAAAGTCTCTGGCATATGCTAATATCCCTGTTAGCGAATCTATGATACGTAAAACACTAAACAAGAATGGATTTCATGGGAGGATACCACAGAGGAAGCCACTGCTGTCCAAAAACAGTTTGCACAAGAGCACCTGGATGTTCCACAGCAGTACTGGCAAAATATTCTGTGGACAGATGAAACCAAAGTTGAGTTGTTTGGAAGAAACACACAACACTATGTGTAGAGAAAAAGAGGCACAGCACGCCAACGTCAAAACCTCATTATAACTGTGAAGTATGGTGGTGGGGGGGGATCATGGTTTGGGGCTTCTTTGCTGCATCAGGGCCTGGACGGATTTCTATCATCGAAGGAAAAATGAATTCCCAAGTTTATCAAGACATTTTGCAGGATAACTTAAGGCCATCTGTCCACCAGCTGAAGCTCAACAGAATATGGCTGTTGCAACAGGACAATGACCCAAAGCATAGAAGTAAATCAACAGAATGGCTTAAACAGAAGAAAATACGCCTTCTGGAGTGGCCCAGTCAGAGTCCTGACCTCAACCCGATTGAGATGCTGTGGCATGACCTCAAGAAAGCGATTCACACCAGACATCATGCCTGACATCAATAGTGGGGAAATTAATGGAAACCATACTTAAGGAGAGGATTGTGGAACATCTAAAATCCCATGGATTGAAAGATGAAAAACAGCATGCGTTTACTTCAGGGAGATCATGTCAAACTAATCTTATTGATTTTTTTGACTGGGTGACTAAAATAATAGATGGAGGAGGTGCAGTAGACATCGCTTATCTAGACTTTAGTAAGGCTTTTGATACTGTCCCACATAAAAGGCTTATCAATAAAGTGCAGTCATTGGGCTTGGACTCCCATATTGTTGAATGGATTAGGCAGTGGCTGAGGGACAGACAACAAAGGGTTGTAGTCAATGGAGTATATTCAGACCAAAGTCTTGTTACCAGTGGGGTACCTCAGGGATCTGTTCTGGAACCCATATTGTTTAATATCTTTATCAGCGAAATTTCAGAAGGCCTCGATGGTAAGGTGTGTCTTTTTGCTGATTTTCGTGTCAGGAACAGAAGATGGAGTTCAGCGCCTGGTTCCTCCTCTATAGGAGTGCCATAGTCTGATTACAATGATGATACACCACTGTTAGGGACAAATGATCATATGAATGCTTGTTTCCAATAATGTAAATTTACCGCCGATCACCAGATAATCATCTTTCATATGGTACCTAAAATCATCTTTGGGCAGCACATTGCCTGTGCATAGGCCCATGTAAAAGAGCTCTTGATTTGTAATATATGATTTTCTCTCAATATGTATCCTCTGAATTGTATATGTATTGCTATATAAAGATTATTTATTATTTTATTTTTTTATGTTCTCCTTCTATTCCTTCTATGCCACAAACTTGCCATATTTGTAGCGATAAGAACACTTATCTTTGTCGTTTCCATACTTCCAGAATGCAGTGCAATGCAGGTGAAGACTTCTCAAGATCTTCTATTGCAGTATGAGCTCCTGCACAGCAGCTGCTGGGAGCTGATAGAGAAAATGTTCTCATGATGTACTGTATCAAGGAATTTACAGCTCCCTGTAAACACCTGGTGGACAGGTCCACCAGCTATTTGTTAAATTTGGTTTATTTTTACCCATGTTTGGTTACACTTTAAAGCCTACTTTATTCTTCTTATTTGCTACGATTTGTGCAACAAATGTGGCACATGTGAATATGCCCAAAAAACTTCAATGTCAAGTAACATGCCCTTCTTCACAGTACATTGGAAATTTGGAATCAGCACTTTCTTGCAACCCCTTCACAGTCAGCGATATACTATTACATAGTTGAGTGTATTTAGTTAAGGAGCATCTGTCACCATGATAAACCTAAACCATGTCTCGTCGGCATGTGCCAGAGAAAATTCAATTAGTGCATGAGGCTCTCCTTGCTCTGAGGTCTGCACTGCTCAAGCTCTTATGATGTCAGTCTCCTTGCTAGCACATGCAAAAAGTTTCAGGGACGGGCATCTAAAAAAAGAGGATACCTCGCCCTGTCAATCAAGGCATGAGTGGGTAGGGATGGGGGAGAGGTGCGTGTGATGTGGGGCTAAGTCAGTCCCCTTAGTGCTAATTTCACAAGAATAAAAATAAGAATTTTGCTGCAATGGTATACCTGATTGCAGCAATAGAAGGCTCATTCAATTCCCCATGATCAACCCTACTGGGCAGTATGCCTGATTTGATAGGGTTGACCATGGTGAAAGATGCACTTCATCCCCCAACAGTCACATTAAAATTGGAAAAACCTTCCCTAAAATGTAACTTTTTGATTGTAGATTTTAAAATTATGTCTGAAGCAAATATAGTTGACGCACAACTCAGATAACTGAAGTGCATTTTAACCCCTTAGTGACATAACTAACTTTAGCCTTACAGGGGTTGTCCCACGAAAAATAGTCAAAAGTTTTCAAACCAGCAACTGGATCTGAATACTTTTGTAATAGCATGTAATAAAAAATGTATTCAATAAAATAAGAGTTATTCAATAAATGTATCTGTATAGCGCCACCTGCTGTTTTTTTCTTTTCTTATTTATTTGTCCTGCTCACTGAGATGGCCGCACATGCTCAGTTTCATCTTTCAACTGCCTCCTGAGCTCTGATAGGAAGAGCTGAGACCTGCCCCCTTGGCTTCAGCAGAAAAGACACTCCCCTTGAGCTGTAACTTGATGTGAATCTAGCAGAGCAATTTGAGCAATGAATGAGGAGAACTCAGCATAGATGTGAGGTACGGGGCTGGATTTAGCTGTGTTAGAAAGATAACCTCTTTAAGGCCTCTTTCACACGGGTGTCATGTTTTTTGCCCGGATAAGATGCGGGTGCGTTGCGGGAAAAAATGCGCAATTTTTTCACGCAAGTGCAAAATATTGTAATGCGTTTTGCACAGGCTTGAGAAAAATCAGCATGTTTGGTACCCAAACCCGAACTTCTTCACAGATATCTGGGCTTGGGATCGGTGTTCTGTAGATTGTATTAATTTCCCTTATAACAACTCACGCATTGCACCCGCGCGGAATACTCGCCCGTGTGAAAGGGGCCTAAGGACTAGTAACATTTTTCCTCATCTGTGTTCCAACAGTTATAACTTTTTAATTTTTTTCTTCAATTTAGCCATTTAAGACTTTGAATTCTGTGGCACAAGCTGTATTTTTGTAATCATTTTGGGTTACATATAGTGTATTAAATAACTTGTATTATTTTATTCTTTAGGGGGAAGATTGGAAAACAGCAATTTTGACACTATTTTGTGGGATTTTTTATTACGGTATTTATTGTGTGTTATAAATATGAAGGTAACTTTATTCTTTGTGTCAGTACGATTATGATAATGCCAGATTTATGCAGTTTTTATTATGTTTTAATACTTGCTTTTACAAAATAATCTGTTTTTGTGTCACTGCATTCCAAGACCCAAAAGATTTTAATTTTTCTGATGATATAGCTGATTCAGGGCTAATATATTAGATTCCTCCCTAGTGATAAGTACTATTGCTATTAAAGTGGCATGTAATGGGTATCGCAGGAGAAGCGGTCCGCATATTGTATGTTAAAGATAAGATGTGGATAGTAGGAACAGTCTAATATAGAAATGATATTGATGTTTGTGTGTGTTTGGTGTGATCTGGATGCTGGTTAATGTCTGAGTCATGGCGTTAATACATGGCCTGCTTTGACACAAAGGAGTGAGTAGATGGACAAGCACTAACCTTCTCAATCCTTTCCTGGATAAAAAAAAGACCCTTTTATATGACAAAAAGCAAGTACGGGTATGCTTTTTGATTGATGGAGGAGAGTGGGATTGGTAACATTCATTGAAGCCCATGTTACCCTCCCCTGGGGTCATGAGAAAAGATGTTTTTTCTTTCCTCCCTGCAACCTGTCAGCACCCCACTGAGTCTTGTCCTGCTTAAAAGCTGGCAATCTAATTTTTGAAATAGGACCTGCTGCTATATGTAAGGAGGTACATTCTTTTAGAATCGGGTCAGGAGTAAAAACAGCTGAAACCTGCTTTCCCTTTCAGGTGTTATCACTCTTGACACAATTTATAAAGGCTATATCTCTCAATAAAAGAAGACAATGCAATGATAATGGTCTAAAAGCTTATATTGCCAGCTTTCTAACAAGACTAGGCCCATATATTTAGCTGCTACACAACCCAAGATATGAATGCTTATAGCAGCCCTCCCCCAGTCACCCTACTTCGCGAGCTATGCTCGGGCTAAACTGTTAGCTTCCTTTCCTAAAGCTGAAGCAGAGCTTAAACAGAACTGTTATGGGGGTTCAGTGATTAAATAGGATGTTACAGTCATGACAAGGGCTCAGGAGCTGCGCCATGCTATCATTTGTTGGCAGGCTTCCTGTATTATATAGCTTGTACCATGCTCTCGTTACCCAATAGTTTAACTCCTCAGACATCACGCTCAATAGAAAAACCTGTCAGGACCACCCAGTAGTGTGGGCAAGCATGCGATGTTCGGCATCGCGGTGTTCGGCAGAACACCGTATGTGCTCAAGCACGATGCTACGCAGCCAATAAACGTGCGCGGAGGTACTGGCACTAACTGTAATGCTGTAGCCATGTTGGCTACTGGCATTATAGTGATTGGCTGGCCGGAACGAGTCATCGGGTGCTGTATAGCACCGATCACATGTGGTTCGTCTCAGTCTTAGTCAGGGAGAGCTGCAGCAGAAGGGACAGATAGTGTAGGGACAGGAACTGGTTTGTTCGTTAGGCAGGTTTTACTGGTCAAAAGGTGTTAGAGACCCAAAAGTCCTTTTAAGAACTATAGTTTTATCTGGCTGCCATAAATATTATTATCGCAACCTGCGCTAAATTGCATGCAATATCTGTTGTGTTACATTTGCACTGTGAAATTCAGTGCAATTGTTTGGCTGCTGGTGACAGCTACATTACCTGCGCTACATCTCCAGTATAACGTTAGCGCATCCGAAATATCAGTGACATTCAGTCTAATTTTTTTGCATCTGGTGGCAGCGACATTACTTGTGCTACATTTCCTGTATAACGTTTGCCAATCCTAAATATCATTGACATTCAGTCTAATTTATTTGTGCATACACTTACAAAACCTGCGCTACTGTACGTGCGACATACTTGCAAGCATATATACCATTTAATATGCTCAAGGCGAGCAGTAAGGGACGGGGAGGTGGCCGTGCTGCTGATGGTGCACGCAGAGGCCGTGGCCCCGGGCGCGGTGAAACTGTGCCTGCTGCCAGAGCACAAGAAACACACTCATCCACGATACCTAGCTTCATGTCCCAGTTGCAGGGTGGCGCAGGACACCACTCTCAACGTCGCAACAGTGCAACCAGGTGGTCGGTTGGATTACAGCAGATAATGCTTCCAGTCGGTTAAGCACCACCCTGTCTTTCACAAAGTCCAGTCTCAGTAGCCAAGAGTCTGGTCAACAGAATCCTCACCCTGATCCTCCTTCCTCCCTCCATGGAGAGTGATGGTAAACAAGTGATCCCACACTTGGATATTCCGAGGAGCTCTTTTCCGTGCCATTCCTTCATTTGGCCCTCTCACCAAGCCGACTTGAAGAGAGACATGAAGAGATCTTGTGCACTGATTCCTAAACTCTTGAGCATCCACAGTCAGAAAAATATGACAGTGGGGAAAGGAAATTAGTGTTTCACGGGGTGGATGATGATGATGAGGGATTTTGAGGAAAGTGCAGACGATAAAAAAATTGTCATTTGCAACCTGTGCCATACCAAAATGAGCAGGGGCGTGAGCAACCTCACCACCACCAGAATGATCCGCCACATGGCATCAAAGCACCCTAATAGGTGGACCAAATGCCTGGGTCCACAATGAGTGCCTGCGGGTCACACCACTGCCTCCTCTTACCCTGTGTTACATGCTGGCCAATCCCCTGTCGAAGACTCAGGCACGGATGCCTCCCGCCCTGCACCTGGACCTTTGCAAGCACCATCATCTACCACATCCATTTCTGTGTCCCAGCACAGCGTACAGATGTCCATACCCCAGGCTTTTGAACGAAAGCGCAAATACTCAGACACCCACCCACAGGCCATAGCACTAAATGTGCACCTTTCCAAAAAGCTGGCCCTGGAAATTATGCCATTTAGGCCTGTGGATACTGAGGCTTTCCACAGCCTGATGGTGGTGGCAGTCCCTCGTTACTCAGTCCCAAGCCGCCACAATTTTTCCCGGTGTGCCATCCCCGCCTTACACCAGCATGTGTCCCGTAACATCACCCGTGCCCTGACTAACGCAGTTATTGGAAAGGTCCACTTAACGACTGACACATGGTCAAGTGCTTGTGGCCAGGGACGCTAAATTTCCCTGACGGCACACTGGGTGAACGTTGTGGAGGCCGGGAGAGAGTCGTACCCTGGGATGGCACAGGACGCCAAGGATTCCGGGCCCTACTTCCATCAGGATTTCCGTGACCACCTACATTAGTGGCTGCAACCCCCCTTCTCCTCCTCTACCTCCTCCTCCATTTCCACCTCTGAATTCTCACCTTGCAGCACCAGTCAGTCATCAGTCAGTAGCTGGAAGCAGTGTAGCACTGCAGTGGGGAAGCGGCAACAGGCCGCGCTGAAACTGTGTGTCACCTTGCTTAGGTGACACACAGCACACTGCCGCAGAGCTGTGGCAGGGTATAAGGGACCAGACTGAGCTGTGGCTCTCGCCACTCAACCTACAACCAGGCATAGTTATGTCTGATAATGGCCGTAACTTGGTGACGGCTTTGTAGCTCAGGCAATCTCACATACATACCATGCCTAGCCCACGTGTTCAACTTAGTGGCTCAGCGGTTTCTCAAAACCTACCCCAATTTGCCTGAGCTACTGGTGAAGGTGCGGCGTGTGTGTGCCCAATTCCGAACGTCATCTAAAGCTGCCACCGGTCTGGAAACGCTGCAGTAGCGCTTGCAATTGCCAGCTCACCGTTCCACATGTTGGCTCACCGTTCCACATGTTGGCCAGGCTTTGTGAGCAGCAGAGGCCTTTCCAGTCAGCTTCCACTTTTCACAAGCAACGAGTGGGCATAGATGTCTGACCTCTGTGAGTTTTTATGCAACTTTGAGGCATCAACACAGATGGTGAGCGGCGATAACCATCTCAATTCTATGTCAACTGAAACGCTCGCTACTCACAATGAAGGCGGACGCTTTGCATGTGAAAGAGGTGGAAATTGGTGAAGACAGTACACAGAGTGATAGCCAGACCACCCTCCGTTTGTCTTCTCAGCGCAAATCGGATGATGAGGAGGAGGAGCAGGAGACGGTTGTCTCCGCTACAGAGGGTAGTACCCATAGCAGGTTTATTCTATCTGTTCAGCGTGGATGGGCAAAAGAGGAGGAAGAAGATGAGGAAATTGAGAATCATCCTCCTGATGAGGACAGCGAAGTAATGTCTGTTGGGACACAGATGACTGACTTTATGTTATGATGTCTTTCCCATGACGCATTTTGGCCAACACCGATTACTGGTTGTTCACCCTTCTCGACCCCCGCTACAAAGAGAACTTCTCATCTCTCATTCCTGTGGTGGAGAGGACTAGCAAAATGGTGCAATACCAGAAGGTCCTTGTGCTAAACTTGCTTTAAAAATTTCCAGATGACAACGCTGACGGCAGAGTACGTAGTCCCTTGGGCAACCAAAAAGGGGAGACAAGGGGAACACACAGCAGTTCCAACAGAGGCAAGGCACAACTCTCCAAGGCCTGGGACGTTTCATGACTCCAGCACCCTTACCCTGATGCGTGGCCTAGTGTCACAAGGAGAGAAACGTTTTGGAAGATGGTGAAGGAGTACGTAGCAGACCGTGTCAGCGTCCTTAATGATCCCTCTGTGCCTTGCAACTATTGGATGTCCAAGCTGGACACGTGGCACGAACTGGCGCTCTACGGGTATTTAGTGCTGCTGGTAATAACTAATAGGCGCATCCGACTGTCAACTGAAAATGCTGACAGGTTGACTTATCAAAATGAAAAAGGCCTGGATTGCCCCTGACTTCTCTACTACACCAGAGGAAAGTGGCTTAACATAAAGGCACTTTAAATGTGGCTTTTATGGTGTATTGAATACACTGTATTCCCCTGCACCCCTTCCACCACAAAAAAGGGTATTGTCACGGCTGAGGATGGGGAAAACCCTCAGCCGTGCGGTGCCTGAAGATGATGGTCGGTGCAAGGCAAGGACAGGAATCAGGGAGCAGGTCACCTCCTATCACATCCCTAATTCTGACCCTGTCTCCTAGCCGTATGAGCCGACCCTGATGGTGGGAGGGTTCATACTCTGGAGCCTATGATTCCTACTAGCCCTCAGGGTGGCCCTGGACTAGGAGCAGAGTAAGACTACTCACCACAATTTTTTTAGATGGTCAGATCAGCAGCAAGCCCTCGCCCCTAATGTTTTAGATGGTCAGATCAGCAGCAAACTCTCACCCCTAATGTTTTAGAAGGTCAGATCAGCAGCAGATCCTCACCCCTAATTTTTTAGATGGTCAGCTCAGCAGCAGACCCTCACCCCTAATTTTTTAGATGGTCAGATCAGCACCAGGCCCTCGCCCCTAATGTTTTAGAAGGTCAGATCAGCAGCAGATCCTCACCCCTAATGTTTTTGAGGGTCACCAGCAAGCCATTAATCATAATTTTTCAAGGGTGTGTATGATGCCCCCCTTTATGTGTAATAAAGGGTGTATTGAAGTGCCAGTTCCTTGTAATTTTTGGCAGCCCTTTCACTTAGTGCATAGGCTTTATGAGTGTAGGAGTCCCACTACCTGAACAATTGTACCACAATGTGAATGAGGCCCTCTATTATGTGATATACAGGTTGCATCAGAGTGCCTCTTCCTTGTAATTTTTGCAGCACTTGCACTTTATATACAAGTAAATATACAGGAAAGAATTTTTCCTAACAAGTTTGCCTCTAAAATCGATTTTATCTTCAATTTGGTGCGTATTATTGTCAGTCTGTAAAAGTGGCGAACTACTCAGACAACATCGTTCCCAGCAGTGACCTGGGAGTCCAAGATGCATCCACCCCACGCTGTTCACAAACCATTTCAGTGGTGTTTCCATCAATTTATGACTTTTTCCTATGAACCAGACACCCTCCCCTCTTCAGAGCAGGGGGTGCCTGGTTTAATGCTTGTGTTCTCCCATTGACTTCCATCGTGCTTGGGCGCTCTTCCGAGCACCCGAGCATCCCAAAGTGTTCTATTCGAGCACTTTGGTGCTCGATCAACACTACCACCCAGTATATAAGTCCTGCCCATTTTCTGCCCAGACAGCCAAATTTGCCAAACTTGCCTACAAATTGACTGCTGGTTACTATGCAACACTCAGATATACTGTATATACCCAACTTTTGCCCTATTCAAATGGGGAACACAGTGCCCTATTCTCCCAGTGATCAAACACTTATCAACTATCCTGTAGACAGTAGTTATGATAAAGGATATGACATCCACTTTAATGGCTCAGTAATACATCCACTATTTTGCATCATATTTATGCCACTCAGAACTTTGGGTTACAACTTGTGTGTTTAGCAAGCCTAGGAGGAGCTGGAGCAGAGAGTGGAAATAGTAGTAGATTTGGTTGTTACAGTCAGTCACAGTGGCTTTCCTCACACAGTTGCTCCCTAGGGCTATGTAGTGAATGGGAAGCGCACCCTTTCTTCCCTGGGGGGAAAACAGTGTTTCTGGGGCTCCTGCCTGATGGTAGTTCAGGTGCTCATGATGTTAAGGTGCAATAGAGGCAAGACAGGGCATGTAGAGTGCAATAGCAGGAGTATGGTACAGAAGTCAGTAACCAGGCCAAATGTAGCAGAATGAATGTTTCTTTACTGAAGTAAAAAATAAGGGTTGTAGTACATCCAATGATAGAAAAAAAAAAACTGTTTACACAATATGGAGTGAAAATCTCTCCAGATGTTTTTTTTTATAGATTTGAGCAAGAATGAAAATTATTGCACTTTTTCCTCTATTTTTCTCGTCTCTTCCTGCAGAATCTATAGTTGGCAATATAACTGCAATTTTTCCTGTAATTCACAACTGAATCTTATAGGTTTTTAGAGATACGACTGGCCATGTAGTGTCCCAGTGTGAAGGGTGTCTTAACAGTATTCCTCTCACCACAAAGTCCAAATAGCTTAGTTAACAGGACACCTTATAGACTCCAATGCTCAGCCATGCTGATTTCTGAACCTTCTTGTTGCTTTCTCACTTTCTGTAGATCATCCAGAGATTGGAGAGTCTGTGTACCTTTAGTCCAGCCTTGTGAGGATTGGAGTACATGGAGTTGCTTCTTCACTCTTCCTCTCCTAGCTAAACCCTAGGTTAGAACTCTCGAGACTGAGCAAGAGGTGGATCCAGGGTCCACATCCAAGCTTTCTGTAGGGTCTGTCCACAGTTGTTTACCTCTAGTACTTCCATCCATGACCATACTGGGTTTATAAAGCATAAAATAACATTAAATAACATGGCAAGCATTAAACGGCAAACAAAGTACTGCAAGTGGCCTATCAAAGCTGTTCCTAGGTTTTCAGCAAAGGATCATTTTACAGCCTTCACTCAGTATCTAAATCCCCTGGCCCAAGCAAAGTTGATTATTGGTGCCCCCCTCTTGTCTTTGTAACCAGCACCTTCCAGCTATACCCCTGTGCTGTTATTGATTGTCACCTAGAAAACATGGCATAGCATAGAATTACACATTTTCTTTTAGAAGAAAATGAGGAAATTAATGAAAAGTCTAAAAGAAAATGCATCTTTGTGGCCCCTAGAAACCAATCACAGCACAGCTTTCATTTCATTTTTTGCTCTTGACAAATGAAAGCTGCTCTGTGATTGGTTGCTATGGGTAACAATGACCATATCTTCTTTAGAGTCAATAAATTTTTTTATTGAAGTATATCATAAGGCAAATAATGCTGTACAACACACGCAGGTGAGCACAGGCATGCTTGGAATTAAATCTCCCAAACAGGGGAGTTTAAAATAACAAAGATCAAAGCAATTTATCAAAGTAAAATGACAAATAACAAAACATAATGCATCAGCAATTCCTCAATGTGTACCAATGGGGGAGGGGAAAGAGGGGGGAGTACAAGGGGGTGGGTGGTAGGTTTCTTTAAACCTTGCTGTAGCTGAGAAAGAATTAGGAGGGTGACATGTGTCTTGAGGATTTCCATAATCTCCATGTCTTCTCATATTTTGTAGTATTGCAGATAGCGTTATTAGATGCAGAAGCCATAATTTGTTCAAAGAGACAGGTTTTGTTAACCCTTTGGATTACTTATAATATCATGGGCGGGTGGAGGGATTTCCACTTCGAGGTAATGGCCAGTTTAGCTGATAGGAGGATATGACAAACCAAACCCCTACACCCTGCGGGAATGTCAGAAATTCCGATCATAAGCAATGCCAGCGAGGGGGAGGGGGAGCACAGAGTTGGTTGTGGACCCAAGTACTGCCCGATTAGGGGGGAAACGGACGGGTATATGAGATGCAGCCTCTCAGGGGTGAAATACCACCTGAGTGTGGTTTTGACAAATGACTCGTAGTGGGTTACACAAGTAATATTTTTGGAGACGAACTTAAAAGCTGACTGCCATTGTAAAGGTGGGAACTTTACTTTTAGATCTTGTTCCCAAGACAGCAGCGGTGCAGACTTAGTGAAGGTGTCTTTGCAATTCAGCTGAGAATACAAATGTAACAGTCCTACAGGCTCACCTGTGTCAGAGGACCGCTGGCTGGAGGTAGGAGTGGAGCCCAGTGGCAAGGACCGCAGGCAGGTAGTAAGCGTGGTCAGACAATCCGGATGGCAACGGTGGTAGCAGTTCAGTAGGTAGGGATAAGGCAGAAGAGTAGTCGGTAGGCAGGCGGTGGGTCAGGGCAGGCGGCAGTAAGCGTGGTCAGACAATCCGGATGGCAACGGTGGTAGCAGTTCAGTAGGTAGGGATAAGGCAGAAGAGTAGTCGGTAGGCAGGCGGTGGGTCAGGGCAGGCGGCAGTAAGCGTGGTCAGACAATCCGGATGGCAACGGTGGTAGCAGTTCAGTAGGTAGGGATAAGGCAGAAGAGTAGTCGGTAGGCAATTCCTGGTCAGCAGTGGACTTCCAGCAGTAGCAAGAGCAACAGATGAGGAGAAGCTTGATCAAGGCTCAGGAGCTCAATAATCAGCAAGCTAGAGTGCAAGGGGCTGGACTTATATAGGGAAGTACCAGGTGTGGGGAATCAAGGGTGATGAGCAAGGCTTGGCAAGACTGAGGTTAACTAATAGGTTTCAGGGAGGAATGTCCAGAGAGGATGGTAGCCTAGTAAGCAGGGCTACTGCCTGGGATGTGGCTGGTCACGGGTTCGAATCCCGACAGTACTCCCCCCCTTCCAAGGTGACCTCCGGGCACTGCAGGGGCAGGCTTACCGGGGTGCCGTTGGTGGAACTCTTTTACCAGTCTGGGGGCGTGGACATTCTCTTCTGGCTCCCAGGAGTTATCCCCGGGAGGGTAACCCTCCCACCCAATTAGGTATTGTAGTCTTCCCCGGTGGATCCTGGAGTCGAGGATCTTTGCGACAACGTATTCTTCTTCACCCTGTACCCTCACGGGTGGTGGTGGGGGCGAGTGGCGGCCTGTGAAGGTGTTCTCCACGTATGGCTTGAGGAGAGAGCAATGGAAGACAGGGTGCACCCTAATGGAGTCCGGAAGGTCGAGCCGGAACGTGACCTCGTTGATTTGTGCGGTGATCCGGAACGGACCCATGTATCTTTGGGCAAATTTTTGGGAGGGGACCTTCAATCTGAGGTTCCTGGTGGACAGCCATACCTTGTCTCCCACATGGAAGCCCGGGGTGGGTTTGCGACGTCTGTCTGCTCCCTGTTTAAAGCGCCTCTGGGCAAGCTGGAGGTTGTCTATAATGTTCTCTTGTGCCTCCTGTAGGGTTGTTAGGCGTTCGGCCACTGCACGGGAGGGTGGAGGCAACGGGTAGGTGGGGAATGAACACCGGGTGTGAGCCTGTGTTAGCAAAGAAGGGGCTGTGCTTGGTTGAGCTGTGCTCAGCATTGTTGTAGGCGAACTCGGCCGTGGGGAGATGATCAAGCCAGTCATCCTGCAGGTGGGAGCTGAAACAGCGTAGGTATTGCTCTAGGGTCTGATTAGTTCTCTCCGTCTGCCCGTTTGACTGAGGGTGGAAAGCAGAGGACAGGTTCACTTTAACCCCGAGCGCCAGGCAGAAGTTCTTCCAGAACTTTGAGGCAAATTGTACACCTCGGTCGGAGACCACGTCGTCCGGGATCCCATGCAGCCTGAAGACCTCTCTGAGAATAAGATCAGCCGTCTGTTTGGCTGTGGGTAGGCCTTTGTAGGGGATGAAATGGGCCATCTTGGTGAGACGGTCGACCACGACCAGGATGGTGTTCATCCCTTTTGAAGGAGGAAGGTCTACCACAAAGTCCATGGAGATCGAGCCCCAGGGGCGGGAGGGAATCGGGAGAGGTTGTAACAGACCCACGGGAGAGGAACGAGGAGTCTTATTGCGGGCACAGACCGTGCACGAGGAGATGTACCTCTTGATGTCCTCCCTGTATGTTGGCCACCAGAAGGAGCGGGAGAGAAGCTCCTGGGTCTTTCTTGTGCCAAAATGGCCGGCCACCTTGGAGTCATGGTTGAGTTTGAGCACTTCGAGCCGTGCGATTTCTGGTACATATAGTTGTAGGTCCTGATGAAACCAATGACCGTTCTTAAACGTAAGGCTGACATTGCCTGTGGGGTGGGAGAGGAAGGGGTCATTTTCATATCCTTCTTTGATTGTGCCCAGGAGTTCTTTAGAGTAGGTGGCCCCTACGACACTTCTCTCGGGCAAGATGTTATTTTGGCCCTTGTTACTCTGTGAGGGCTCGGAAAACATTCTGGAGAGGGCGTCAGCCTTGCCGTTTTTTGATCCAGGGCGATAGGTGATGAGATAGTTGAAGCGGGAAAAGAATAGGCTCCATCTGGCCTGTCTGGCTGAGAGTCTCTTAGCGCTGCGGATGAACTCGAGGTTCTTGTGGTCAGTTAGTACGATTATGGGGTTGGTGGCTCCCTCCAGCAGGTGTCTCCACTCGGAGAAGGCATCCTTGATCGCCAGTAGTTCTTTGTTCCCGATGTCATAGTTCTTCTCAGAGGGGGACATCTGGCGGGAGAAATATGCGCACGGGTGTAATAGCATCCTCTCCCCTGTCCGTTGTGACAAAACTGCCCCCACCGCAGAGTCTGATGCATCCACTTCGACTGTAAATGGGAGCTCGGGGTTCGGGTGGATTAGGATTGGGGCAGAAGTGAAGAGGAGTTTCAACTTGGTGAAGGCCTCCTGGGCCTCGGGTGTCCAGGAGAAGGGGACTGCCTTCTTGGTGAGTTGGGTGATTGGTGCTATGACCTTGGAGAAGTTCCGGATAAACTTCCGATAGAAGTTGGCGAAGCCAATGAATCTTTGTATCTCCTTCTCGTTTTTCGGAACGGGCCAGTTCATCACAGCTTGGACCTTCCCCGGGTCCATACTTAGGCCCTCTGGGGAGATGATGTATCCGAGGAACTGAGTGGTGGTTCGCTCAAACTCGCATTTCTCTAGCTTGATATAGAGAGAGTTCTGTCTGAGCCTCTGCAGTACCCTGCGGACATGTTCGCGGTGCTGCTCGAGGTCTTCAGAGAAGATCAAGATGTCGTCCAGGTAAATGACTACAAACAGATCCAGCATGTCCCTTAGGACGTCGTTAATGAAGTGCTGGAAAGTGGCGGGAGCATTGCAGAGTCCGAAAGGCATGACCAGGTACTCGAAATGACCATAACGTGTCCGGAAGGCGGTCTTCCATTCGTCCCCAGGGCGGATTCGGACGAGGTTGTAGGCCCCTCGAAGGTCGAGTTTTGTGAAGATCTTCGCTTCCCGGAGTCTCTCAAGGAGTTCGGAAATCAGTGGGAGCGGGTACCGTTTTTTTACGGTTATGTCATTAAGCTTTCTGTAGTCTATGCAGGGACGCAGGGAGGAGTCTTTTTTCTCTACGAAGAAAAAGGGGGCTCCCGCGGGAGAGGTGGAGGGCCGGATGAACCCCTTCCTCAGGTCCTCGTCCAGGTACTCTTTCAGAGCCTTGAGTTCAGGCTCTGAGAGGGAGTAGATACTGCCAAAGGGTATTTAAGCCCCGGGCAACAGTTCTATAGGGCAGTCGTAGGGTCGGTGTGGTGGCAGCTTGTCTGCGTTTTTCTTGTCGCAGACATCCTGGAACTCGCTGTATTGAGGGGGTAGCAGATCCTTGACAGATAGTTTTGAGATGGTGGTGTCTTCGGGTGGAAGGACGGGTTTGTGGGAGCAATTTAGCGTGCAGAACTCGGACGGGAATCGTATGCAGCGGGTTTCCCAGTCCACCGAGGGGTTGTGGCTGGCCAACCATGGGATGCCCAAGATCACTGGGAACTTCGGGGAGGCGATCAGAGAGAAGTGGATCTTTTCACGGTGATCTGGTTCTATGAGGAGTTGTAGTTCGGTGGTCTCGTGAGTGGCCGGCCCCGAGGAGAGTGGGGATCCGTTGACGGTTTCCAGGTCAACGGGAGCTGCCTTGATTGTCAGTGGAATATTCTTTTCGCGGGCGAAGGTTAGGTCCATGAAGTTGCCTCCCGCCCCGGAGTCTAACATCGCTGAACAGGGGAGTTGTCGCCCCTCAATCTCGATGAGGATGGGGACGATGAAGTGGGATCCATGAGCCGCCGTGTTGTTATTTTCAGGGGCTGCTGGTGGGGTTGGAGTCTGTGGTTGCTCCTTTAGTTCCGTGATGGCAATAGTCTTTCGGATCTTATGAGGACATTTGATGGCAAAATGACCCGGCTCCCCACAGTAGAGGCAGAGGTTTTCGGCCAGCCGTCTCTCCTTCTCAGCTGTGGATAGAGACCTACGTAGAGCGTCGACCTGCATAGGTTCAGTTGCTGACCGGGGGTCGCGCTGGGCGGTGGAAGAGAAGGAATAAGTGGGTCTGTGGTCCAAGGACCAGAGTCTTTCTTTCTTCCTCTCGGAGAGTCTTTGATCTATCCGGATGCATAACTGAATGAAGTCATCCAGATCGTCCGGGGCCTCAACTCTGGCGAGTTCGTCCTTTATTAATTCGGACAGGCCTTGCCGGAATTGGCTCCTCTGTGCCGCTGGGTTCCAGGTGGTGTCCGTGACCCAACGGCGAAACTCAGCGGTGTATTCGGCGATGGAGCGTCTCCCTTGCCGCAGACTATGTAGTCGCGCCTCGGCTGTCGCACAGCGGTTGGGGTCGTCGAAGACTTGGCTCATTGCGGTGATGAAGTTGTTTAGGTTGTTCAGGAGCTGACTGTTAGTCTCCACGTATGGTGATGCCCATGCTAATGCTTCATCCGTCAGGAGATTGACCATGAATAGCACCTTCTTCTTCTCGGTGGTGAAGGGGGCCGGGTACATCTGAAAATAGATGCGGCATTGGTTTAGAAACCCCCGATACTGACGTCTATCACCGCCGAATCTTGGTGGGAGTGGCATGCGGGTGTCTGCAGCCGTGCCGCGGACGTCCAGGAGTTTCCTCTGTAGTTCAATAATCTCGCTCTGTTGGCTTTGGACTACGACTTGGAGCTGGGCAAATTTCTCCTGATATGTAGTACCAAATTCTTGAAGTTCAGAGACCTGCTTACGCAGAGTGGCCATTGCGGACTCCATAGTGTGGCTGATTATTCTGTAACAGTCCTACAGGCTCACCTGTGTCAGAGGACCGCTGGCTGGAGGTAGGAGTGGAGCCCAGTGGCAAGGACCGCAGGCAGGTAGTAAGCGTGGTCAGACAATCCGGATGGCAACGGTGGTAGCAGTTCAGTAGGTAGGGATAAGGCAGAAGAGTAGTCGGTAGGCAGGCGGTGGGTCAGGGCAGGCGGCAGTAAGCGTGGTCAGACAATCCGGATGGCAACGGTGGTAGCAGTTCAGTAGGTAGGGATAAGGCAGAAGAGTAGTCGGTAGGCAATTCCTGGTCAGCAGTGGACTTCCAGCAGTAGCAAGAGCAACAGATGAGGAGAAGCTTGATCAAGGCTCAGGAGCTCAATAATCAGCAAGCTAGAGTGCAAGGGGCTGGACTTATATAGGGAAGTACCAGGTGTGGGGAATCAAGGGTGATGAGCAACTGAGGATAGAGAGGACGAAGGGTCAGTGAGCGTAAGTATCACGTCGTCTGCGTATAGGCTCAGAGTGTGGGTGCGGTCAGCTATCCGGACCCCGACACTTTACTGTCTAACCGCAAGGCTTGGGCGAGGGGTTCAATAGATAAAATAAACATGAGAGGGGAGAAGGGGCATCCCTGTCTGGTCCCGTTGGATATAGCAAATGATTTGGACAAGGACCCATTTACCCACACTCTGGCGGAAGGATCCGCATAGAGTGCTTGGATAGAGGCTAGTACCGGGCCACATATACCCATCCTAGAGAGAACCGCGAAGGAAAAAGACCAGCAGATGCGGTCGAACGCTTTTTCGGCGTCCAGTGTCACAAAAAGCGCTGGGGTTTTCTTCCTCTGAATATACGAGAGTATATTTAAAACCCTTCTAGAGTTCTCCTGAATTTGCCGGCCTTTAACAAAGCCGACCTGGTCGGAGTGTATTAGTGAGGGGATAAGGGGGGCTAGCCTAGTTGATAAAATTCTGGCAAAAATCTTTATATCCGTGTTTAGAAGGGATATGGGGCGAAATTTTTTTGGGTCATCTGTTGGCTTATTGGGTTTGGGAATGGTCACTATTAACGCTTCAAGCATTTCCCTAGGGAATGAACCCGTCTCTCTGGCAGATCTGAAGGATTGTAGCTAGTAGCTGGAGAGCTGATCAAAGAAATCTCTATAATAGGAGTTGGATAGACCATCCGGTCCTGGGGCTTTATTAGGGAGTAATTTTCTAACAATGCCATGGAGTTCTTCAACGGTCAGGGGGGCATTGAGGGTTTGTAATTGGGCCGTGGTCAGCCGTGATAGACCTAATCTGCCCAAAAAAGCTTCAATTTGTTCTGGTTGTGGTGGTGTGGCCTCCTTGTTAGGGGACAGGTTATAGAGGGAGGCATAGAAATCCCCAAAGGCGTCCGCTATGTCTGTTGGGGATGTTAGCTTTCTCCCGGATGCTGAGTCCCAGAGAAAGGGGATCTTAGATTTGGCTGCCCTTCTTTTTAAACGGTTGGCTAACAGTTTACCTGCTTTGTTATCTTGGTGATAGAAAGAAGCCTGCGTCCGTTTGAGTCTTAATTCATGTTTATACAAGAGACAGGCGGATAATTGAGATCTGAGTGACTTGAGATCCTCTGAGTAGGAGGGGGATATCGAAGCTTTATTGAGGGACTCAACTCTCCGGATCTCATCTAATAATTTCCCTATTTTTTCCTTACGTTCCCTCTGGATTCTACTACCTATTTTAATAAATACTCCTCTGATATAGGCCTTATGGGCACACCAGAGGGTGGAGGGGTTGGTGACAGAACCGTCATTCAACCTAAAGAACTCCTGCACTGTGTTCCAGAATATAAGCTTCCAGCTCCTTTGGTGATATTTCTTCAGGTATGCCCCGTAGTTTAATGTTATTACGGCGAGACCTGTCTTCTAGGTCTATCACTTTATTCCTGAGCCTCTCCACTTCTGAGGATAATTCCTCATGCGCATCTACCAAATGATTGTGTGATGCCGCGAAAACCCCCATTTTGGTTTCAACATGGGTGAGCCATTTATCCGCCTCAGTAATTGAGGCCTGTAGGGGGGAGAGGAGGGCCGCAATCTCACCGTGCATGGAGCGGCTAAAAACCACCAACATTTCTTTTATCATGTTGCCCGTGGCTAGGTCATCCGTGGTGGGAAAGTCCGCAAGAGATGGGGCATCCCGATCGCTCACCTCCGCTTGTGCCAGCTCGTCCTCCTGAAGTCGAGGTTTCTGCTTTTGCGGGCTCTGGCTGGGGGATTCAGGAGCGCGGGCCTGGAGTTCCGGAGGGCTGCGTCGGTCCGTTGGTAACCTCGCAGGCATGGTAAGGTGGGACTCGTCCGGCGATGTGGGGTAAGTAGGCAAAGGATGGGAAGCAGGAAGGTTTCTTTGATGAAGTGGTGTAGACGCTGGCGAGACATGCTCCGCGGAGCTTGAGGAGCGCGTGGATGCCGGCGAGCCCGCGCCATCTTGGTCTCTCAGTCTCTCCACAAAGAAGAAGTTTCCCTTGCTTCTTGACAGATCTTTTCCCCCTTGTCATCATGGGTGTGAAGCGGGAGGCTTCTGCACCAGTGGCGAACAGGAAAGTTGGGTGTCAGCCTGTTTTGCTTGCAAGTCGCTAGGTAGGGCTCGGGAGCACACAGCTCAGGCGGCCATCTCACTCGGCTGGCAAACCACGCCCCCCGACCATATCTTCTTTAGACAGCTTTCATAAAAGGCCCCGTTGTAAAACTTATTCTGATTTGTTCAGAATGCATCTTTGTGGCCCCTAGAAACCAATCACAGCGCAGCTTTCATTTCATTTTTTGCTCTTGACAAATGAAAGCTGCTCTGTGATTGGTTGCTATGGGTAACAATGACCATATCTTCTTTAGACAGCTTTCATAAAAGGCCCCGTTGTAAAACTTATTCTGATTTGTTCAGTGTACTTGCTAGCACCATATGAGAACAGGCTTTTATCCTTTTCTACATTGTTTCACCAGAAAACTGGCTTAGTTGCCCATAGCAACCACTTAGATTTCACCTTTCATTCACCTTTTCATCTGATTGGTTGCTAGGGGCAACTAAGCCAGTTTTTCTTCATTCCATTTTGAGAAATCTCCCTCTTTATCTTCATTTTTCAAACTGCTCAATCTATGACTTATACCGTACAGACCTTGCCGAGAATTGATGGATTCCCTTTCCCCTCGCAGGCCCATTTAAGGCCCACAGATTATATTTCACGTTGATATATATACATGTTCAGCAACTTCATGAATGTAGTTTATTCTACGTGACTAAGTGACAACATTTATTGGTGAGATCTGACATACAAAGCAAGACAAAATGCTTTTATGCAAATGTGATTTCCTTATAATAATCGAAACTATTCTGCTAAAAGGAATTATCCCCGCAGGCTGGCAGCTGAAGACAGTCAATTAAAATTGGCTTTATATATGGGAAAATCTGTTCTATAATCAGCTCTATCCATGGCGGAGGCATCAATCTCCTATAGCAGGCGTGGAGGCACACGATGGAAGACATGCTAGTGTTATGTAGATGCTCTGATTGCATCACGTTGGTTCCACCGCCTGCAAGGAACGCACACGTTCCTCCCCAAAATACAGCTCCTTTGTCTTCACAGATGTCAAATGACGGGTTCTTCTCAGGAGAGAGAGGGAAAATATCCTGTAACTCTGATTTATGTAATGTGATTTAAAAATAAACTGCACGTTCTTGAAGGATCATGGCAAGACGTCAAGTTTATAGACATCGTTTTTTTATGGAGGTTTTTTATGGAGAGAGTTTTCTTGCCAGGTCACGCAGTTCTAGGCTATTATATTCCAAGTATACGCAATAACTTCAGTTTCCTGTTTAGTGTACGAGTACAGATGTAGCAGGGCCGACTATGTTCAGCAGTGCCAAGATAGTCACATTATTCTATGTGTAGCTATGCAGGTGTCACATTCTCGTCTTACATTTTCACAGAACACAAAGTATGCCAAATGATCACGTCGTGAAGAAGAACCTAGGTGGCTTCCTCTACTATTGCCTGACTTGTCTGTATTTTTTATTCTGGATTTATATGAATGCAGTTCCCCAGATCTGGGCGTGTCTGCATATGGTTTGTTCCTAAATGTTATGTTATGTAATGCACACCTAGCATGACATAATATGGGTGGCAGGGACAGGGTTAATCACCTTGTTGCTCCCCTCTTGGTAGAAGTGGGCTGATCCTACTTCATACAAAGAGGAGGAGTTCAATATCATATAAACATATAGCAAAATATTCCAGCTCACCCGCTCCACTCCATAGTCATGCAAGGAACCATGGACTAGGGGAAAAAATGCAGAGAAAAGGGAAAAAGATCCAGCACGCAAACTATGGATGAAATCCAGTTTCTTTATTGTAGTCTTTTTAAAATTACATAGGTTGACCGGAGTGTGTTGCGGTCTACGCATTTCGACAATCGGTCTTACTCATGATCATGGTCATGAGTAAAACAGACTGTCGAAATGCGTAGACCGCAACATACTTCGGGTAATACAGGGTAATACAGCGCCACATACCTCTTACATGCAGTGACGTCTCTTTGATGTAGATGTTCTCTTTCCTCATCTTCTCCTTTGAGACCTTTAGACCAGAACACCATTTTTGAGCCATTTCTTATCTCTGCAGTTTGACAAACAAAATCTTAGTTTACTACTTTTCCATCATCCTCCCATCTTCTGGACAAATCATCCTACCACCCCCAATACTTTGCTGCTGTGCTCCCCAATACTATAATGCAGAAACAGATAAACCCCCTGATAATAGTAGTACAATGCAGATAGTGCACTTCAATAATTATTGACACACAGTGCCCTAAAATAACTGTGCCCAGCAAATAATGCCCCTCACACTAATAGTGTAAACATAAAGTCTCCCAAAAAAAATTGTGCCAAGGTACCAATAATTGTGCCAAGGTACCCCCACAGTAATAGTGCTCCCAAAAGTCCCACTAATAGGAATAATTCTCTGCTAGAGCACACATGGCAGTAATAGTTCTCCTACTGTGCCCCCAACATGTCCCCACTGTGCCCCAGAAGTAAAAATGCTCCTATAGTACCCATACTAGTAATCACGTTCCCCATAGACCCCAGTAGTAATAAAGCCCATCATAATGCTCCTCAGTAGTAATAATTCTCCTTATAATGTGCCAGTGCACAAAATACCCCCTTTTAATGCACGCAGTTGAGCCAATGTCCCCGTAGTGCCCCCATAATGTGCCAGCATAAAATACCTCTATATAGTGCCCCCTGTAAATGCCCCATAGTGCTCCCCCTTATTCCTAGTGCCCCCATAATGTACCAGTATAAAATGCCCCATATATAGTGCCCCAGTAGATGCCCTCAGTGTCCCCATAATTTGCAAGTATAAAATACCCCTTCTAAGTGCCCCCATAGATGAGGCAATAGTACTCCTCTCTCCCCTTCCCCATAGTACCCACCATAATATTCCCCAGTATAAAATACCCCTATACAGAGCCCCTATATAAAATACCCCTTCTTTGTGGCCTAAGTAGATGCCCCTATAGTGCCCTCAATAATTTGCCAGTAAGAAGTGCCCCCATAGATGCCCAAATAATGCCACCCAATAATGTGCCAGTAAAAAGTGCCACCAATAATATGCTAGTAAGAAGTGCCCCATAGATGCCCCCAATAATGTTACAGTAACAAGAGCCTCCATACATGCCCCAATAATGTTTCAGTAACAAGTGCCCCATAGATGCCCACCAATCATGTGCCAGTAACAAGTACCCCCCTAGATGCCCACCAATCATGTGCCAGTAACAAGTATCCCCATAGATGCCCCCAAATCATGTGCCAGTAAGATGTGCCCTCATAGATGCCCCCTAATCATGTGCCAGTAACAAGTACCCCTATAGATGTCCCCCAATCATGTCCCAGTAACAAGTGCACCCATAGATGCCCCCCAATCATGTGCCAGTAAGAAGTGCCATCATGGATGCCCCCAATCATGTGCCAATAACAGGTGCACCCATAGATGCCCCCCAACCATGTGCCAATAACAAGTGCCTCCATAGATGCCCCCAATCATGTTCCAGTAACAAGTGCCCCCATAGATTCCCACCAATCATGCGCCAGTAACAATTGCCCTCATAGATGCCCCCCAATCATGTGCCAATAACAAGTGTCCCAATAGATGCCTGCCAATCATGTGCCAGTAACAGGTGCCCCCATAGATGCCCCCAAATCATGTGCCAGTAACAGGTGCTCTCATAGATGCCCCCCAATCATGTGCCAATAACAGGGCCCCCCATAGATGACCTTCAATCATGTGCCAGTAGTAGTACCATATAAAAAATAAAAAAAAAAACACTTATACTTACCTCCATCAGGCTGGCAGCGATGCGATGCAGGCCTATTCCGGCCTGTGTCCCGTGCTGTATGGCTCAGGCGGCCTCTGATAGGCTGCATGCCTAGTGCCTGCAGCCGATCAGAGGAACGGGGAAGGGAGACACCTCTCCCTCCCCTGCCCCGCCGCATCACTTCCATCTGTATCGCTGTCCTGAGGACAGCGATACAGATGACTATGGAGATGAGCGTTTCCACAATGGAAGCGCTCATCTCCCTGTGCCCTGCCACCACCCCCCGCGTCGCCAGTGGCCAGCGGGGCTCAAGAGGCAGCTGCCCCCTTTGCCCGGCATTAAAGACGGCCCTGATCGATGCGTCCACAGAGCTAACAAGGTTATGATGCGTGGGACTCTTTAACGCTACTTACCAGGCCCATGAGGAGTCATGAGTCTATATGACCTTTCTTAAAGGGAATGTGTACAAATTATTGTGTTCAACAAATGTATTAAAACATTTTTGGTGATGCTATGTTTAATTTTCCATGTCATTATCTATATTTAAAGGATATGCATCACCAAAAATATTTTCTGCCAGTTAAAATAAGATAGTAGCACATATCTTTTTTTTATCCTTTTATCCTTTCTATTTCCTATATGTGATTATGGGGACAGCCATCTTGCCTGAGCTGTTATTAACAGCATTTAAAAAACATAAATAAAATTGCTTTACAGCAGCCCCATGGCCCATAGACCTCATTGACTTCTATGGGAGAGTTTTCTTGGCCTGCTCCGTGACCTGTGCAGAGGTACAGGGAAGGGATGGATAAGCTCTGACAATCAAATATTGTGAATGGTGAATCCTATCTGTCATTCTAATCCTGCCTGTAATGATATCACCTCTGTGTATGGATAAGCAGGTAACTGCAGCAAATTGATCTGTACAGACCAAGAAGTGGCGCCGATTATTTGGCTTAGTAGCCAGTGGGAAAACTGCAGGATTTTATGGTTTTT
This sequence comes from Bufo gargarizans, assembly GCF_014858855.1. NCBI lineage: Eukaryota > Metazoa > Chordata > Amphibia > Anura > Bufonidae > Bufo > Bufo gargarizans. Next base: position 77,838,981 of record NC_058080.1, read on the forward strand.
GTTTAAATATAGATATTGACAAGAAATATTAAAAATAACATCACCAAAAATTCTTCAAAAATATGTTAAACATAAAAACATGATTAAAAGAATAGGTCATTTACTGATGACACATTCCCTTTAAATAAAACCCTGCAGTTTTCTTACTGGCCACAACACTTCTGTACAGGTCATTTTTCAGCAGTCATCTCACTATCATCACAGGCAGAATTACAATGACAGATATTATCTCTATATATATCATGCGGATCCGCCAATCACAGTAGTTGGTTGTCAAAGCTTATTTACTACCTCCTGACCTCTGCACAGGTCACAGAGCATGCCTAGAAAACTCTCCTGGGTCCATTGCGTCTCTGGCCCATGGGGCTGCCGTAAAACATATCTCTAAATGTGCCGTTAAGAACAGCTCATGCAAAATGACTGCCCTCATAATCATGTTCTGGACAAAAAAAAAGTGCAATCAGAAAAAAATTCAGATTATAAAAAAAGGATGTGTGACTTCATCTGTTCTAACTGGCAGAAAAAAATGATACAGTAGGCGGCACATTCCCTTTAATTATCACTCTTCTGCTGGGGGGCACTATGCATATTGCCTACGGAAGCATCATTGTATTATATAAATTAGTGCATAATTTGAAATGATGGATGCTGTCATAGGGCACAATAGGGTATTGTTAGGGGGTGTGAGGAATATAGATTAATATTTACTGTCAGCCATGTCCTCACACCCACCATTTGCTGAAACATGGCAGAGGAAATCAAGCTCCACAGGGGGCCCTGCTTCAAAGCCACAGCCAGATAAAAGAAAACTCCTAGCAGGCCACATTTGGTTACATTTTACACCTCCAGTCAGACAGCACAGATCCTGCAGGAAAAATCCCAGCAGGGGGTATCAGCCCTTACCAGGATCAATGATACCTCCCAGACATGTTGGCACCTACATTTCATAAGGAATTATGAATCGCCCGACCATCGCAGGTGCAAACAGGATACATATTTGTGTCCCGGTGGCCATGATGAACATGCCTATGGTCTTTGTTTGAGGGTGGGATGCCAGGGAAGGGAAATATCCATATCTCCCCACAGAAACCCAATAGCGACACCATGTTTAGACTCTAGTTGTAGCCGGAACCCAGGCAAATCCGTTGGTCCTAGAACCATCTCCCTGTGACCTTCTGGACTGGAGCTAAAAACCCTAAAGGGTTTTGTGGGTCATTTGCAGCCAGTCCAGCAGAGGGGGGGTGGACCCCTCCCAAAGGCCGGGAAGGAAGGGACTGGCTACAGGTTAAAAGGCTTGTGCCAGAAAGTGGGCAGGTCTTTCTCTGAAAGGGGGTCACATCTTGCAATGTGTTTGGAGGGACCTGTAACCAGCTGACATCACTGCCTCCAACGTGAATACAGCTAAGAACTCATCACTACCCAAAGGACTCATATATCTGGTAAACTGACCTATTGTTCTGCTTAACCCTGTTGTAACCTATATCACCTGTATCTGTAACCTCAGACCACTGTATATATTCTCTGTGAATATTGTGTTATATCTAGTGTGCCCTTAAGATGATTAAATATATAATTTAATCTAGTGCTATCGATCACGAATCCCCACGTCCGTGTTTCGGCCTAGTTATAAGCTACCGCAGGTTGGTTTCTTGCCCTATATAATCCCGTTAGTGGACCGGGCTTATATCAAATGAGAAGCTGGTGGCAGTATACCCAGGCTGAGAAGGCGCTGTTTCATTGCGGCAGTGAAAAGGCCCTCTCAGATTGTTGCCTCTCTGTGCCTGTGTGGACAGGAGGTGTCTGTATAAACTGTACCAAGCTGACCTTACCTGCTCCTCTGGAGGGCGTAACGTCACGCTTTGGTAACCCGTGACCATACCGCGCTCATGAGCTCGACGTAGGTGACATCAAGCGGGCACGAGGCATGGTATTCGTCACAGGGGGCTCTTGTGTAGGGTTGTCCTTACAGGATGACTACTTCCATAGGGTCATTGTGTAGGGTTGCTACAGGTATTGAGCAAGGCTTGGTATAGCCACTTATGGTGCTGTTTGGCCATAGACAGGGAAATTTCCCGGTGGGCCGATGCCTCCGCTCTGCTGCTGGCTGGGTACATAAAGAGCTCTCACCGGTAATTAAAGTTGTGAGAATCAGGTACTCAGGTACCCAGCCGCACAAGCCCTCCTGAATTCAACTGCTGTAGCCCGTATCTCACCTCCTAAGTCTTCTGCTCCATATCCTACTCAGAGGCAACTGGAGACACTTGATGTTCCATCCCTGGTCTCTTTGCCACAAGAAAGTAAAGGAGTTGTCGATCATTTATTAAGGATAGGCCATCACTGAGTAATGATCAGGTGTCCGACACCCTGTCGATCAACTTTTTGGTCAATAGCTCTGACATCTGAAGCAGACAGCTCCATCTACTTTGTAGTGGACTGGGGTTGTTCGACTATTGCCACATAGCCGATCAACGGGGTGAGTAAGAGCATTAGGCCCCTACTGGCCTAGTAGATTTGCCAGGAAAGGTAAAAACAAAAACCTGTAAGCAGCATATTCAGCTCTGCTATGTGTGCAATAATACAAAGTGCACAAGCAATCACTGCAGATCTTTGCATAATGCGCCATCACCCTTTCTTCCGTGCAGCTGTGTGGCACTACAAAACACATTTCATGGTGATGATTATATTTCCAAGTTAACTGCTGCGCTTTAAGCTTTGGCAGGGCTATTGTGATAACAATTACATTTGCTAAAACTCCAGACAAAGCTCACAGAATAATTACACCCCGGTAAATCTGACCGTGGTATATTCTCCGTAATCTATGGTATGCTTCACAAGTTTAGTAATCCTCTCCTTCGTCACCCTAGCTTCAAATTGTCTCTGTCTAAGTGATGGATGTGACAATTAAAACTCTTGAAAGGCTCACCGTTGTTAATGTTATGTAAAATTTACACATAACACTACAGCTCTTGGGACTGAGGAATAAACGAGAATGAATTTTAATTCCTGCTCTTTGTTCCGCGCTGTCATTATGGACATTTTTTTGTTCTATTTTTAATATACGGTTTAGCAACAGAGAAAAATCAAACATTATTTCCATTGACCTAAAAAAAATGATTATAAGCTTGTGTCTTCTTTTTACACAATGCTGTAATTAGGTTCTAAATTATTTGATAATTTGCTCCATTTGCCTGATACAGAGATTTAAAAACATAACCACTAGGAGAAGCTTAGTGCATGCTGTCATACATTGATATCAATTATAAGTCAGTATGCAGTAAGCTCCTATGCTCCCCCTAGTGGTGGCTCTGAGCTGGCAGAATGTTGTGTCAATGTCAATTACGGGGGAGCTCTGTATAATATAATAAAAGCTGTAACAGTAGCCAAGATATGTTAGGAAATTTAGAGGTTTAAAGTTTTGAACCTCTCAATGGTGGTTACGATGGACTTTCCCTTTAAACTTTCAAGATATTTAAAAAAAGGCAAAATATAAGCATTTGTTTTAAATGATTGCATTATAACTTTAACTTTGTGCCTGCTATATAAATATATATATATATATATATATATATATATATATATGTTATCTTTAAAGCTTATATTGTACATTATTGTTCAGAAGATCTATTCATTCCCTTCATAGCTAAACTCTCTCAACCAACAGAATCTCTGGTTCCCTAACATCTCCATATACATACATGCTCGGCTCGGCGAATGTGTCTGTGTTAATATATGGGGAGAGCAGAGAAAGCAGCTGCCAAACACTTCTGGCGGCAGCTTATCAACTGGTACTCCCTGAACATCACATATTTAGGAGTAAAAATCAGTCCCTATATCCCAGACCTCTTTTCTCTCAACTAAATCCCTCTTAGGACATCAATATTCAAAGCCATCGATAAACTACAAACTTCTGCCCCCACGCCCTCCTGGTTTGGCCGCAAAAATCTTCTTACCTCCCTGATTCTTCCTCGCCTCACATACCTTCAACAGGTGTTACCAATCCCTATACCCAAATCCTATTACACCTCTCTAAAACAAAAATTTAGAACCTTCATCTGGAATGGAAAGAAAGCATGACTCTCCTATACGCTTCTATCTCATTTGCATCAGTTAGGGGGTATTGGACTTCCTGACCCAGAACTATATGGGAAAGCTATATTGTTAGCTAGGGCTCTAGACTGGCTCTGGAATTCAAGCCATAAACCTTGGGTAGCTCTGGAACAGTGCATATTAGGCCTGCCGGTTCAAACTATCCTTTTGGGTCACCAAGCCCTTCCTCATATCCCATTATCTACTTATCCAATCATAAAAGCCACATTGGACGCATGGAGGTGGATGGGTTCCTCCCACTGCTCAATACCCTTTCCCTCCCCATTACTGACAGTCAAAGATATCTTAGGCATATCATCCCCAACTATGCTTGACTCCTCTTCTAAAGGGGTTAGATCATCCTCCTTACCTATCAACCACCTCCTTGAATCACCAGGTACTCTGGTCAACGCAGATGCCCTGCACGCCTTGCTCAACCCTCACCCCTGTGACTTTACCTTAATACCACACATCAAATCCTTCATTATTGGGAATAACACTAATGGGGAACTTTTCCGCCCCCTGGCTTGGTTTGAAGCCCTAATTACAAATCCCAAACCTCCCCAAAAATTAATCTCACAACTATATAACAGATTACGCTCTCCCCCTCTCACCATCAAACCAGCTTTCATACGTAGTTGGGAAAGAGAAACTGTGATAGACATACCTACTTCAATACTCCCTGAAATTTTTTACTTGCCACATAAAGCTTCACGCTGTGTTCGCATCCAGGAAAATGGATATACAATCCTAACCCAGTGGCATATCACCCCTGTTAGATATGAGGATCTAACAGGGGCATATCACCCCTGTTAGATCCTCACACTTCGTTGGTGCTTCTTCGGACAAGTGCTGGAGGTGCTCGAAGGAAAAAGAAACCTTCCTTCATATCTGGTGGAACTGTCAGTCGATAAACAAATGGTGGTCTGATATCTTTCGAATTAGCAATCAGATATGTTCGACCTCAGTGAAAATGTCCCCATATGGAGCCTTATTAGCTTATTTTAATGAGGTAACTCATTCCCCTCCTACTTACCTTTTTAAACAACTACTCATTTCAGCACGCCTCTTGGTCCCAAAGTGTTGGCTCCAGACATCTCTACCCTCCATTGAACAATGGAAGCTCAAGATAGACCAGCTCTATCGATTCGAGGAACTTTCCTCTTCCTCTCACACACCCAGCTTTTCTCAAGCGCTGGTCACTTTGGTCAAGATAAGATTCTCTAGACCTTTACGGCCCTAGACTAACAGATAGCCATACTTCTGTTTTTCGGACCCCCGCGGTCTCATCAATAGTAGTCCTATTGCTTACTCCTTCTCTAATCACGGATACTAGGTTTGACCCACCCTGACTTCATTCCTGGTGCCTTTTTTCCAATATCCCATTATATCATATTATTGTTCCAACATATCCAGACATATGCGCGTATTTTATAAATATGTCTGAAGTGATGACTTAAATACAAGCTTTAGTAGTGATCTACTCTTCATACTGCTTTTAATTAGAACCAGTAGAGTCGTGTCATCTTTTGATTGCCACCCTTTACATATATGATGACTCCTCTTTCTCACCAGTATTTTGTATCTTGTACTATGTTACACATTTATCTATAACTTATTGTTATGTTTAATTGAATATGAAAATAAACACTATATGATAAAAATAAATAAATAAGGCCCCTTTTAGAAACTGCTTGACATCACCACATTCATAACCACTCATAAAAGGAGGTCCTAAAAGGGTTTTTCTGGGACCCAGCAGGTCCTACAAACCTACCTTATTACCACATAAAACAAGCTTCCAGCACTCTGCTTCCATAAAATGTCCAATCCGTTATTCCATTATGTTATGAAATTTGACACAGTTAATGCAGGTTAAAGAAAAAAAAACACCTACGTGTTTCACACAACTTTCATTGTGTCCTTACTCTTGGCATATTAAATATAAAGTGCAAATCAAGTTAAAAACAAGTAGAGAACATCTCACATCCAATCACACAGTAGTAATAACTCAAGTGTGCTAAAAATGTATGGAGCCATACAGTCATATGGCACTATTGAAAATACAGCACATGGGAACGTAAGTTCAGACCACTTGGATACCCAATTACTAATTGTAGGATCCAAATACCCTGTCTGGTAACTATCTTATGTCACCAGTCTCCACCCCTTTGAGGTTTGGAGACCTTTTCACAACGATAGACTTTAAAGGGGCTGTCCAAGAATAATTACTTTTTGTCTAATGCACGCAGCCTGCCTCCTGAAATAGAAGATTCATACTTAGCTGCCCTCTGCGACTCTGATCCCATGCTGCCTCCTGGTTTTCCTTTTCCTGTCCCCGGAGTGGTCATTAGCTCTGCTGCAGCCAATGAGGGCCTTCAGTGGGGAACTGCTGTATGCGGCCTCGTCACTGTTGAAGCCAGTCATTGGCTGAAACAAAGCACGTAACCATTCCCAAGAAGTGCCTGTTGAAAGCACTATGGAGACCAGAACATGGACACACCCAGGGCCGGGATGAATTGTAGGCAGGAATAGGTGAATGCCTAGGGTGCCACAATGACAAGGTGTCTTATTAGTAGCACAACTATCCATGTGTAATTAGCACTTGGCTCTAGGCAATTATCTCTTGTCCTCTATGTGCATGTTTGACAATATAAGTCTATCACAGCATTATAAACTACGGTATAGAATGAACGAATCTGCAATATTTTTGACCAAGCTGCTGGTTTGAAAGGGTTAGCAGAATGCGGTGAAACTACGTGTACAAGGCCCCTTCCTACACTGTGGACAGCTGGACTATCTGCCCTCAAACCAAACCTATAAAACACAGCTTACTAGTAATGTTCCCCCTACAGCCAAAAAAAATTACTTCTACAAATGGATAAATGAAATGAGGCAAATGCACAGAAGAAGAAAAAAAAATAAAACTCTAAAGCAGCGCTTGTTGTAATGGTTCCACCTCTTAGTTGATCATTTGTCACCAGCAGTGGAAAGTGGTAACTTCAGGGCTAATAGAGATCTAATAGAAACACTGCCGAGGCATCATAACAGCCTGATTCCAGTCATGTTCCATTATGATTGGTGGCAGAGAAGTTCATTCTGTATCATGGAAGCAGGTGAAAACCTATGTCTTACATAGCATCACTGTAAACATAAGAAGACATGTAGAACATGATATATAATGGGCATTCTTTATCAAAACTGCTAAGACCTCAGGACCCTTGACTCTAGAATATGGGTGCATAATATATCTACGTGTGTCTCCAAGGACACATGAAGACACAAGATGTTTTCTCACTGATGTCATGCTAATCCTTGGATAAAAAAAATCATCATATGTTCGTTTGTTCTAGGTTTACAAGTTTACCCAGTGCTAAACCTTAACAGCCATCTGTCAGCAGATTTGTACCTATGACACTGGCTGACCTGTTACATGAGCACTTGGCAGCTGAAGGCATCTGTGTTGGTCTCATGTTCATATGTGCCCGCATTACTGAGAAAAATGATGTTTTAATATATGCAAATGAGCCTCTAGGAGCAATGGGGGCGTTGCTATTACTCCTAGAAGCTTTTCTCTTCCTGCAACAGCTGCGCCCTTTCTCCACTTTCATTGATAGGACCGGGTGTGATCACGTTTACACTGCCTGGCCCTGTCAATTAAAGTGCCCAGGGCCTAGCAGTTGCAGAGAGAGCTGCAAAAGTGCCTTGGATTATGCTACTATCAGAAATTTTAGGGCTCCATACAGGCAACTGTGTTTCAACAGTCCTCCCCACCCCCCGACCCCCTAAATAAAAAATAAAAAATATTCATACTGTTTACCATTCACCATAAATAATATGTTCACTATATTGTATGGGTTATTGTGATTGCAGGGATACAAAATACTGTTTTGTGATTTTTTTTTTTATATTTATTAAAAAATAAAAAATAAAAATGATAATGGCTAACAATACTTATCCTTGTCTGCAAAACGGACAAGAATAGGACATGTTCTATCTTTTTGGCGGAAGGGCCATGCGGACATACAGAAATGGAATGCACACGTCAATTCCATTTTTTTCGCTACCCCTTGAAGTGAATGGTTCAGCATACAGGCCGAAAAAAAACAAAAAAAACAAAGGACATGGAAAAAAAAAATTGTGTGCATAAAAATCTCTATAGAGGAGCAAGTAAGGCAGATGTTTATTGCACAGGTGGCCTGAGGTTCAAATGTCACTGAAATCTGTACCATATTCTTTAAAGTAAAAGTTATGGCAATAAAATAGAATTTTTGCTTTTCACCTTTTTTTTCTTTTATGGTAAAAGTTACAAGTTTTTGTTGTTAAGCAACGAAGCAAAAACTATTAAAGTTTTTGTAAAATTCTTAGTATGAAATATCACAAAACCTGATGCTACAGAAAGTCCCTGGGACTCTTACTCTGGGATGCAAACAAAGGGTGCAGGTCACAGATTGCAATTATGCTGGAGGAGTCAAAACGCACTCAGAACGTCATCATTAGGGATGAGCGAACTCGAACTGTATAGTTCGGGTTCGTACCGAATTTTGGGGTGTCCGTGACACGGACCCGAACCCGGACATTTTCGTAAAAGTCCGGGTTCGGGTTCGGTGTTCGTCGCTTTCTTCGCGCTTTTGTGACGCTTTCTTGGCGCTTTTTGAAAGGCTGCAAAGCAGCCAATCAACAAGCGTCATACTACTTGCCCCAAGAGGCCATCACAGCCATGCCTACTATTGGCATGGCTGTGATTGGCCAGAGCACCATGTGACCCAGCCTCTATTTAAGCTGGAGTCACATAGCGCCGCCCGTCACTCTGCTCTGATTAGCGTAGGGAGAGGTTGCGGCTGCGACAGTAGGGCGAGATTAGGCAGATTAACTCCTCCAAAGGACTTGATTAACTGATCGATCTGCAGCTGTGGATCATTGAGCTGCTGATCCTCAATTGCTCACTGTTTTTAGGCTGCCCAGACCGTTTGTCAGTCACATTTTTCTGGGGTGATCGGCGGCCATTTTGTGTCTTGTGGTGCGCCAGCACAAGCTGCGACCAAGTGCATTTAACCCTCAATGGTGTGGTTGTTTTTTGGCTAAAGCCTACATCAGGGTGAAGCTGTCACACCAAGTGCATTTAACCAGCAATAGTCTGTTTATTTTTTGGCCATATACTACATCAGGGGCAAGCTGCGCCTGTCACCAAGTGCATTTAACCCTCAATGGTGCGTTTGTTTTTTGGCTAAAGCCTACATCAGGGTGAAGCTGTCACACTAAGTGCATTTAACCAGCAATAGTCTGTTTATTTTTTGGCCATATACTACATCAGGGGCAAGCTGCGCCCGTCACCAAGTGCATTTAACCCTCAGTAGTGTGGTTGGTCAAGCTATCACACCAAGTGCATTTAACCAGCAATAGTCTGTTCATTTTTTGGCCATATACTAAATCAGGGGCAAGCTGCGCCCGTCACCAAGTGCATTTAACCAGCAATAGTCTGTTCATTTTTTGGCCATATACTACATCAGGGGCAAGCTGCGCCCGTCACCAAGTGCATTTAACCCTCAGTAGTGTGGTTGGTCAAGCTGTGACACCAAGTGCATTTAACCAGCAATAGTCTGTTCATTTTTTGGCCATATACTACATCAGGGGCAAGCTGCGCCCATCACCAAGTGCATTTAACCAGCAATAGTGTGGTTATTTTTTGGCCATATCCCAGTCTAATTCTGTCACTAAATCCATACCGGTCACCCAGCGCCTAAATACTAGGCCTCAAATTTATATCCCGCTAAATCTCTCGTTACCGCTGTCCTGTTGTGGCTGGGAAAGTTATTTAGTGTCCGTCAAAGCACATTTTTTGTTCTGGGTTGAAATACAATTCCCAATTTAGCAATTTAAAAATTTAGTGGTTTCTGCTGTATCAGAGCTATTTGAAATCTATCCCTAAAAGGGTATATAATATTCAAGGTGCACATAGGGTCATTCAGAATAACTTCACACACCCGCTACTGTGCATTTCCAAGTCTAATTCTGTCACTAAACCCATACCTGTCACCCAGCGCCTAAATACTAGGCCTCAAATTCATATCCAGCTAAATCTGTCGTTAGTGCTGTAGCTGGGCGAGTTATTTAGTGTCCGTTCAAGCACATTTCTTGTTCTGGGTTGAAATACAATTCCCAATTTAGCAATTTCATAATTTAGTGGTTTCTGCTATATCAGAGCTATTTGAAATCTATCCCTAAAAGGGTAGATCATATTGAAGGTGCACATAGGGACATTCAGAATAACTTCACACACCCGCTACTGTGCATTTCCAAGTCTAATTCTGTCACTAAACCCATACCTGTCACCCAGCGCCTAAATACTAGGCCTCAAATTTATATCCAGCTAAATCTGTCCTTAGTGCTGTAGCTGGGCGAGTTATTTAGTGTCCGTTCAAGCACATTTCTTGTTCTGGGTTGAAATACAATTCCCAATTTAGCAATTTCATAATTTAGTGGTTTCTGCTATATCAGAGCTATTTGAAATCTATCCCTAAAAGGGTAGATCATATTGAAGGTGCACATAGGGACATTCAGAATAACTTCACACACCCGCTACTGTGCATTTCCAAGTCTAATTCTGTCACTAAACCCATACCTGTCACCCAGCGCCTAAATACTAGGCCTCAAATTTATATCCAGCTAAATCTGTCCTTAGTGCTGTAGCTGGGCGAGTTATTTAGTGTCCGTTCAAGCACATTTCTTGTTCTGGGTTGAAATACAATTCCCAATTTAGCAATTTCATAATTTAGTGGTTTCTGCTATATCAGAGCTATTTGAAATCTATCCCTAAAAGGGTATATAATATTCAAGGTGCACATTGGGTCATTCAGAATAACTTCACACACACCCGCTACTGTGTATTTCTAAGTCTAATTCTGTCACTAAACCCATACCTGTCACCCAGCGCCTAAATACTAGGCCTCAAATTTATATCCTGCTAAATCTCTCGTTAACGCTGTCCTGTTGTGGCTGGGAAAGTTATTTAGTGTCCGTCAAAGCACATTTTTTGTTCTGGGTTGAAATACAATTCCCAATTTAGCAATTTCATAATTTAGTGGTTTCTGCTATATCAGAGCTATTTGAAATCTATCCCTAAAAGGGTATATAATATTCAAGGTGCACATTGGGTCATTCAGAATAACTTCACACACACCCGCTACTGTGTATTTCTAAGTCTAATTCTGTCACTAAACCCATACCTGTCACCCAGCGCCTAAATACTAGGCCTCAAATTTATATCCTGCTAAATCTCTCGTTAACGCTGTCCTGTTGTGGCTGGGAAAGTTATTTAGTGTCCGTCAAAGCACATTTTTTGTTCTGGGTTGAAATACAATTCCCAATTTAGCAATTTAAAAATTTAGTGGTTTCTGCTGTATCAGAGCTATTTGAAATCTATCCCTAAAAGGGTATATAATATTCAAGGTGCACATAGGGTCATTCAGAATAACTTCACACACCCGCTACTGTGCATTTCCAAGTCTAATTCTGTCACTAAACCCATACCTGTCACCCAGCGCCTAAATACTAGGCCTCAAATTCATATCCAGCTAAATCTGTCGTTAGTGCTGTAGCTGGGCGAGTTATTTAGTGTCCGTTCAAGCACATTTCTTGTTCTGGGTTGAAATACAATTCCCAATTTAGCAATTTCATAATTTAGTGGTTTCTGCTATATCAGAGCTATTTGAAATCTATCCCTAAAAGGGTAGATCATATTGAAGGTGCACATAGGGACATTCAGAATAACTTCACACACCCGCTACTGTGCATTTCCAAGTCTAATTCTGTCACTAAACCCATACCTGTCACCCAGCGCCTAAATACTAGGCCTCAAATTTATATCCAGCTAAATCTGTCCTTAGTGCTGTAGCTGGGCGAGTTATTTAGTGTCCGTTCAAGCACATTTCTTGTTCTGGGTTGAAATACAATTCCCAATTTAGCAATTTCATAATTTAGTGGTTTCTGCTATATCAGAGCTATTTGAAATCTATCCCTAAAAGGGTAGATCATATTGAAGGTGCACATAGGGACATTCAGAATAACTTCACACACCCGCTACTGTGCATTTCCAAGTCTAATTCTGTCACTAAACCCATACCTGTCACCCAGCGCCTAAATACTAGGCCTCAAATTTATATCCAGCTAAATCTGTCCTTAGTGCTGTAGCTGGGCGAGTTATTTAGTGTCCGTTCAAGCACATTTCTTGTTCTGGGTTGAAATACAATTCCCAATTTAGCAATTTCATAATTTAGTGGTTTCTGCTATATCAGAGCTATTTGAAATCTATCCCTAAAAGGGTAGATCATATTGAAGGTGCACATAGGGACATTCAGAATAACTTCACACACCCGCTACTGTGCATTTCCAAGTCTAATTCTGTCACTAAACCCATACCTGTCACCCAGCGCCTAAATACTAGGCCTCAAATTTATATCCAGCTAAATCTGTCCTTAGTGCTGTAGCTGGGCGAGTTATTTAGTGTCCGTTCAAGCACATTTCTTGTTCTGGGTTGAAATACAATTCCCAATTTAGCAATTTCATAATTTAGTGGTTTCTGCTATATCAGAGCTATTTGAAATCTATCCCTAAAAGGGTATATAATATTCAAGGTGCACATTGGGTCATTCAGAATAACTTCACACACACCCGCTACTGTGTATTTCTAAGTCTAATTCTGTCACTAAACCCATACCTGTCACCCAGCGCCTAAATACTAGGCCTCAAATTTATATCCTGCTAAATCTCTCGTTAACGCTGTCCTGTTGTGGCTGGGAAAGTTATTTAGTGTCCGTCAAAGCACATTTTTTGTTCTGGGTTGAAATACAATTCCCAATTTAGCAATTTCATAATTTAGTGGTTTCTGCTATATCAGAGCTATTTGAAATCTATCCCTAAAAGGGTATATAATATTCAAGGTGCACATTGGGTCATTCAGAATAACTTCACACACACCCGCTACTGTGTATTTCTAAGTCTAATTCTGTCACTAAACCCATACCTGTCACCCAGCGCCTAAATACTAGGCCTCAAATTTATATCCTGCTAAATCTCTCGTTAACGCTGTCCTGTTGTGGCTGGGAAAGTTATTTAGTGTCCGTCAAAGCACATTTTTTGTTCTGGGTTGAAATACAATTCCCAATTTAGCAATTTAAAAATTTAGTGGTTTCTGCTGTATCAGAGCTATTTGAAATCTATCCCTAAAAGGGTATATAATATTCAAGGTGCACATAGGGTCATTCAGAATAACTTCACACACCCGCTACTGTGCATTTCCAAGTCTAATTCTGTCACTAAACCCATACCTGTCACCCAGCGCCTAAATACTAGGCCTCAAATTCATATCCAGCTAAATCTGTCGTTAGTGCTGTAGCTGGGCGAGTTATTTAGTGTCCGTTCAAGCACATTTCTTGTTCTGGGTTGAAATACAATTCCCAATTTAGCAATTTCATAATTTAGTGGTTTCTGCTATATCAGAGCTATTTGAAATCTATCCCTAAAAGGGTAGATCATATTGAAGGTGCACATAGGGACATTCAGAATAACTTCACACACCCGCTACTGTGCATTTCCAAGTCTAATTCTGTCACTAAACCCATACCTGTCACCCAGCGCCTAAATACTAGGCCTCAAATTTATATCCAGCTAAATCTGTCCTTAGTGCTGTAGCTGGGCGAGTTATTTAGTGTCCGTTCAAGCACATTTCTTGTTCTGGGTTGAAATACAATTCCCAATTTAGCAATTTCATAATTTAGTGGTTTCTGCTATATCAGAGCTATTTGAAATCTATCCCTAAAAGGGTAGATCATATTGAAGGTGCACATAGGGACATTCAGAATAACTTCACACACCCGCTACTGTGCATTTCCAAGTCTAATTCTGTCACTAAACCCATACCTGTCACCCAGCGCCTAAATACTAGGCCTCAAATTTATATCCAGCTAAATCTGTCCTTAGTGCTGTAGCTGGGCGAGTTATTTAGTGTCCGTTCAAGCACATTTCTTGTTCTGGGTTGAAATACAATTCCCAATTTAGCAATTTCATAATTTAGTGGTTTCTGCTATATCAGAGCTATTTGAAATCTATCCCTAAAAGGGTATATAATATTCAAGGTGCACATTGGGTCATTCAGAATAACTTCACACACACCCGCTACTGTGTATTTCTAAGTCTAATTCTGTCACTAAACCCATACCTGTCACCCAGCGCCTAAATACTAGGCCTCAAATTTATATCCTGCTAAATCTCTCGTTAACGCTGTCCTGTTGTGGCTGGGAAAGTTATTTAGTGTCCGTCAAAGCACATTTTTTGTTCTGGGTTGAAATACAATTCCCAATTTAGCAATTTCATAATTTAGTGGTTTCTGCTATATCAGAGCTATTTGAAATCTATCCCTAAAAGGGTATATAATATTCAAGGTGCACATTGGGTCATTCAGAATAACTTCACACACACCCGCTACTGTGTATTTCTAAGTCTAATTCTGTCACTAAACCCATACCTGTCACCCAGCGCCTAAATACTAGGCCTCAAATTTATATCCTGCTAAATCTCTCGTTAACGCTGTCCTGTTGTGGCTGGGAAAGTTATTTAGTGTCCGTCAAAGCACATTTTTTGTTCTGGGTTGAAATACAATTCCCAATTTAGCAATTTCATAATTTAGTGGTTTCTGCTATATCAGAGCTATTTGAAATCTATCCCTAAAAGGGTATATAATATTCAAGGTGCACATTGGGTCATTCAGAATAACTTCACACACACACGCTTCTGTGCATTTCCAAGTCTAATTCTGTCACTAAATCCATACCGGTCACCCAGCGCCTAAATACTAGGCCTCAAATTTATATCCTGCTAAATCTCTCGTTAACGCTGTCCTGTTGTGGCTGGGAAAGTTATTTAGTGTCCGTCAAAGCACATTTTTTGTTCTGGGTTGAAATACAATTCCCAATTTAGCAATTTCATAATTTAGTGGTTTCTGCTATATCAGAGCTATTTGAAATCTATCCCTAAAAGGGTATATAATATTCAAGGTGCACATTGGGTCATTCAGAATAACTTCACACACACACGCTTCTGTGCATTTCCAAGTCTAATTCTGTCACTAAATCCATACCGGTCACCCAGCGCCTAAATACTAGGCCTCAAATTTATATCCCGCTGAATTTGAATACAATACATTGGGCCAAATAATATATTTGTTGTTGTGGTGAACCATAACAATGAGAAAAACATCTAGTAAGGGACGCGGACGTGGACATGGTCGTGGTGGTGTTAGTGGACCCTCTGGTGCTGGGAGAGGACGTGGCCGTTCTGCCACATCCACACGTCCTAGTGTACCAACTACCTCAGGTCCCAGTAGCCGCCAGAATTTACAGCGATATATGGTGGGGCCCAATGCCGTTCTAAGGATGGTAAGGCCTGAGCAGGTACAGGCATTAGTCAATTGGGTGGCCGACAGTGGATCCAGCACGTTCACATTATCTCCCACCCAGTCTTCTGCAGAAAGCGCACAGATGGCGCCTGAAAACCAACCCCATCAGTCTGTCACATCACCCCCATGCATACCAGGGAAACTGTCTCAGCCTCAAGTTATGCAGCAGTCTCTTATGCTGTTTGAAGACTCCGCTGGCAGGGTTTCCCAAGGGCATCCACCTAGCCCTTCCCCAGCGGTGAAAGACATAGAATGCACTGACGCACAACCACTTATGTTTCCTGATGATGAGGACATGGGAATACCACCTCAGCATGTCTCTGATGATGACGAAACACAGGTGCCAACTGCTGCGTCTTTCTGCAGTGTGCAGACTGAACAGGAGGTCAGGGATCAAGACTGGGTGGAAGACGATGCAGGGGACGATGAGGTCCTAGACCCCACATGGAATGAAGGTCGTGCCACTGACTTTCACAGTTCGGAGGAAGAGGCAGTGGTGAGACCGAGCCAACAGCGTAGCAAAAGAGGGAGCAGTGGGCAAAAGCAGAACACCCGCCGCCAAGAGACTCCGCCTGCTACTGACCGCCGCCATCTGGGACCGAGCACCCCAAAGGCAGCTTCAAGGAGTTCCCTGGCATGGCACTTCTTCAAACAATGTGCTGACGACAAGACCCGAGTGGTTTGCACGCTGTGCCATCAGAGCCTGAAGCGAGGCATTAACGTTCTGAACCTGAGCACAACCTGCATGACCAGGCACCTGCATGCAAAGCATGAACTGCAGTGGAGTAAACACCTTAAAACCAAGGAAGTCACTCAGGCTCCCCCTGCTACCTCTTCTGCTGCTGCCGCCTCGGCCTATTCTGCTGCTGCCGCCTCGGCCTCTTCCTCCGCCTCTGGAGGAACGTT
Organism: Bufo gargarizans; assembly: GCF_014858855.1. Taxonomy (NCBI): domain Eukaryota; kingdom Metazoa; phylum Chordata; class Amphibia; order Anura; family Bufonidae; genus Bufo; species Bufo gargarizans. Next base: position 77,855,425 of record NC_058080.1, read on the forward strand.
GGCACCTGCCGCCCAGCAAACAGGGGATGTACCACCAACACCACCACCACCACCTCCGTCACCAAGCGTCTCAACCATGTCACACGCCAGCGTTCAGCTCTCCATCTCACAAACATTTGATAGAAAGCGTAAATTCCCACCTAGCCACCCTCGATCCCTGGCCCTGAATGCCAGCATTTCTAAACTACTGGCCTATGAAATGCTGTCATTTAGGCTGGTGGACACAGACAGCTTCAAACAGCTCATGTCGCTTGCTGTCCCACAGTATGTTGTTCCCAGCCGGCACTACTTCTCCAAGAGAGCCGTGCCTTCCCTGCACAACCAAGTATCCGATAAAATCAAGTGTGCACTGCGCAACGCCATCTGTAGCAAGGTCCACCTAACCACAGATACGTGGACCAGTAAGCACGGCCAGGGACGCTATATCTCCCTAACTGCACACTGGGTAAATGTAGTGGCAGCTGGGCCCCAGGCGGAGAGCTGTTTGGCGCACGTCCTTCCGCCGCCAAGGATCGCAGGGCAACATTCTTTGCCTCCTGTTGCCACCTCCTCCTTCTCGGCTTCCTCCTCCTCTTCTTCCACCTGCTCATCCAGTCAGCCACACACCTTCACCACCAACTTCAGCACAGCCCGGGGTAAACGTCAGCAGGCCATTCTGAAACTCATATGTTTGGGGGACAGGCCCCACACCGCACAGGAGTTGTGGCGGGGTATTGAACAACAGACCGACGAGTGGTTGCTGCCGGTGAGCCTCAAGCCCGGCCTGGTGGTGTGTGATAATGGGCGAAATCTCGTTGCAGCTCTGGGACTAGCCAATTTGACGCACATCCCTTGCTTGGCGCATGTGCTGAATTTGGTGGTGCAGAAGTTCATTCACAACTACCCCGACATGTCAGAGCTGCTGCATAAAGTGCGGGCCGTCTGTTCGCGCTTCCGGCGTTCACATCCTGCTGCTGCTCGCCTGTCTGCGCTACAGCGTAACTTCGGCCTTCCCGCTCACCGCCTCATATGCGACGTGCCCACCAGGTGGAACTCCACCTTGCACATGCTGGACAGACTGTGCGAGCAGCAGCAGGCCATAGTGGAGTTTCAGCTGCAGCACGCACGGGTCAGTCGCACTACAGAACAGCACCACTTCACCACCAATGACTGGGCCTCCATGCGAGACCTGTGTGCCCTGTTGCGCTGTTTCGAGTACTCCACCAACATGGCCAGTGGCGATGACACCGTTATCAGCGTTACAATACCACTTCTATGTCTCCTTGAGAAAACACTTAGGGCGATGATGGAAGAGGAGGTGGCCCAGGAGGAGGAGGAGGAGGAGGAAGAGGGGTCATTTTTAGCACTTTCAGGCCAGTCTCTTCGAAGTGACTCAGAGGGAGGTTTTTGGCAACAGCAGAGGCCAGGTACAAATGTGGCCAGCCAGGGCCCACTACTGGAGGACGAGGAGGACGAGGATGAGGAGGAGGTGGAGGAGGATGAGGATGAAGCATGGTCACAGCGGGGTGGCACCCAACGCAGCTCGGGTCCATCACTGGTGCGTGGCTGGGGGGAAAGGCAGGACGATGACGATACGCCTCCCACAGAGGACAGCTTGTCCTTACCCCTGGGCAGCCTGGCACACATGAGCGACTACATGCTGCAGTGCCTGCGCAACGACAGCAGAGTTGCCCACATTTTAACCTGTGCGGACTACTGGGTTGCCACCCTGCTGGATCCACGCTACAAAGACAATGTGCCCACCTTACTTCCTGCACTGGAGCGTGATAGGAAGATGCGCGAGTACAAGCGCACGTTGGTAGACGCGCTACTGAGAGCATTCCCAAATGTCACAGGGGAACAAGTGGAAGCCCAAGGCCAAGGCAGAGGAGGAGCAAGAGGTCGCCAAGGCAGCTGTGTCACGGCCAGCTCCTCTGAGGGCAGGGTTAGCATGGCAGAGATGTGGAAAACTTTTGTCAACACGCCACAGCTAACTGCACCACCACCTGATACGCAACGTGTTAGCAGGAGGCAACATTTCACTAACATGGTGGAACAGTACGTGTGCACACCCCTCCACGTACTGACTGATGGTTCGGCCCCATTCAACTTCTGGGTCTCTAAATTGTCCACGTGGCCAGAGCTAGCCTTTTATGCCTTGGAGGTGCTGGCCTGCCCGGCAGCCAGCGTTTTGTCTGAACGTGTATTCAGCACGGCAGGGGGCGTCATTACAGACAAACGCAGCCGCCTGTCTACAGCCAATGTGGACAAGCTGACGTTCATAAAAATGAACCAGGCATGGATCCCACAGGACCTGTCCGTCCCTTGTCCAGATTAGACATTAACTACCTCCCCATAACCATATATTATTGGACTCCAGGGCACTTCCTCATTCAATCCTATTTTTATTTTCATTTTACCATTATATTGCGAGGCTACCCAAAGTTGAATGAACCTCTCCTCTGCCTGTGTGCTAGGCCTAAATATATGCCAATGGACTGTTGCAGTGGTGGCTGACATGAAGCCTGATTCTCTGCTATGACATGCAGACTAATTCTCTGCTGACATGAAGCCAGATTGTCTGTTACGGGACCTCTCTCCTCTGCCTGGGTGCTGGGCCTAAATTTATGACAATGGACTGTTGCAGTGGTGGCTGACGTGAAGCCTGATTCTCTGCTATGACATGCAGACTGATTCTCTGCTGACATGAAGCCAGATTGTCTGTTACGGGACCTCTCTGCTCTGCCTGTGTGCTAGGCCTAAATATATGCCAATGGACTGTTGCAGTGGTGGGTGACGTGAAGCCTCATTCTCTGCTATGACATGCAGACTGATTCTCTGCTGACATGAAGCCAGATCGTCTGTTACGGGACCTCTCTGCTCTGCCTGTGTGCTAGGCCTAAATATATGCCAATGGACTGTTGCAGTGGTGGGTGACGTGAAGCCTCATTCTCTGCTATGACATGCAGACTGATTCTCTGCTGTCATGAAGCCAGATTGTCTGTTACGGGACCTCTCTGCTCTGCCTGTGTGCTAGGCCTAAATATATGCCAATGGACTGTTGCAGTGGTGGGTGACGTGAAGCCTCATTCTCTGCTATGACATGCAGACTGATTCTCTGCTGACATGAAGCCAGATTGTCTGTTACGGGACTTCTCTCCTCTGCCTGTGTGCTAGGCCTAAATATATGCCAATGGACTGTTGCAGTGGTGGCTGACGTGAAGCCTCATTCTCTGCTATGACATGCAGACTGATTCTCTGCTGACATGAAGCCAGATCGTCTGTTACGGGACCTCTCTGCTCTGCCTGTGTGCTAGGCCTAAATATATGCCAATGGACTGTTGCAGTGGTGGGTGACGTGAAGCCTCATTCTCTGCTATGACATGCAGACTGATTCTCTGCTGTCATGAAGCCAGATTGTCTGTTACGGGACCTCTCTGCTCTGCCTGTGTGCTAGGCCTAAATATATGCCAATGGACTGTTGCAGTGGTGGGTGACGTGAAGCCTCATTCTCTGCTATGACATGCAGACTGATTCTCTGCTGACATGAAGCCAGATTGTCTGTTACGGGACCTCTCTCCTCTGCCTGTGTGCTAGGCCTAAATATATGCCAATGGACTGTTGCAGTGGTGGCTGACGTGAAGCCTCATTCTCTGCTATGACATGCAGACTAATTCTCTGCTGACATGAAGCCAGATTGTCTGTTACGGGACCTCTCTCCTCTGCCTGGGTGCTGGGCCTAAATTTATGACAATGGACTGTTGCAGTGGTGGCTGACGTGAAGCCTGATTCTCTGCTATGACATGCAGACTGATTCTCTGCTGACATGAAGCCAGATCCTCTGTTACGGGACCTCTCTCCTCTGCCTGGGTGCTGGGCCTAAATTTATGACAATGGACTGTTGCAGTGGTGGCTGACGTGAAGCCTGATTCTCTGCTATGACATGCAGACTGATTCTCTGCTGTCATGAAGCCAGATTGTCTGTTACGGGACCTCTCTGCTCTGCCTGTGTGCTAGGCCTAAATATATGCCAATGGACTGTTGCAGTGGTGGGTGACGTGAAGCCTCATTCTCTGCTATGACATGCAGACTGATTCTCTGCTGACATGAAGCCAGATTGTCTGTTACGGGACCTCTCTCCTCTGCCTGTGTGCTAGGCCTAAATATATGCCAATGGACTGTTGCAGTGGTGGCTGACGTGAAGCCTCATTCTCTGCTATGACATGCAGACTAATTCTCTGCTGACATGAAGCCAGATTGTCTGTTACGGGACCTCTCTCCTCTGCCTGGGTGCTGGGCCTAAATTTATGACAATGGACTGTTGCAGTGGTGGCTGACGTGAAGCCTGATTCTCTGCTATGACATGCAGACTGATTCTCTGCTGACATGAAGCCAGATCCTCTGTTACGGGACCTCTCTCCTCTGCCTGTGTGTGTGCTGGGCCTAAATATATGCCAATGGACTGTTGCAGTGGTGGCTGACGTGAAGCCTCATTCTCTGCTATGACATGCAGACTGATTCTCTGCTGACATGAAGCCAGATTCTCTGTTACGGGACCTCTCTCCTCTGCCTGTGTGTGTGCTGGGCCTAAATATATGCCAATGGACTGTTGCAGTGGTGGCTGACGTGAAGCCTCATTCTCTGCTATGACATGCAGACTAATTCTCTGCTGACATGAAGACAGATTCTCTGTTACGGGACCTCTCTCCTCTGCCTGTGTGCTGGGCCTAAATATATGCCAATGGACTGTTGCAGTGGTGGCTGACGTGAAGCCTCATTCTCTGCTATGACATGCAGACTAATTCTCTGCTGACATGAAGACAGATTCTCTGTTACGGGACCTCCCTCCTCTGCCTGGGTGCTGGGCCTAAATATATGCCAATGGACTGTTGCAGTGGTGGCTGACGTGAAGCCTCATTCTCTGCTATGACATGCAGACTGATTCTCTGCTGACATGAAGACAGATTCTCTGTTACGGGACCTCTCTCCTCTGCCTGTGTGTGTGCTGGGCCTAAATATATGCCAATGGACTGTTGCAGTGGTGGCTGACGTGAAGCCTCATTCTCTGCTATGACATGCAGACTGATTCTCTGCTGACATGAAGCCAGATTCTCTGTTACGGGACCTCTCTCCTCTGCCTGTGTGTGTGCTGGGCCTAAATATATGCCAATGGACTGTTGCAGTGGTGGCTGACGTGAAGCCTCATTCTCTGCTATGACATGCAGACTGATTCTCTGCTGACATGAAGCCAGATTCTCTGTTACGGGACCTCTCTCCTCTGTCTGTGTGTGTGCTGGGCCTAAATATATGCCAATGGACTGTTGCAGTGGTGGCTGACGTGAAGCCTCATTCTCTGCTATGACATGCAGACTAATTCTCTGCTGACATGAAGCCAGATTCTCTGTTACGGGACCTCTCTCCTCTGCCTGTGTGTGTGCTGGGCCTAAATATATGCCAATGGACTGTTGCAGTGGTGGCTGACGTGAAGCCTCATTCTCTGCTATGACATGCAGACTAATTCTCTGCTGACATGAAGACAGATTCTCTGTTACGGGACCTCTCTCCTCTGCCTGTGTGTGTGCTGGGCCTAAATATATGCCAATGGACTGTTGCAGTGGTGGCTGACGTGAAGCCTGATTCTCTGCTATGACATGCAGACTAATTCTCTGCTGACATGAAGCCAGATTGTCTGTTACGGGACCTCTCTGCTCTGCCTGTGTGCTGGGCCTAAATATATGCCAATGGACTGTTGCAGTGGTGGCTGACGTGAAGCCTCATTCTCTGCTATGACATGCAGACTAATTCTCTGCTGACATGAAGACAGATTGTCTGTTACGGGACCTCTCTCCTCTGCCTGGGTGCTGGGCCTAAATATATGCCAATGGACTGTTGCAGTGGTGGCTGACGTGAAGCCTCATTCTCTGCTATGACATGCAGACTGATTCTCTGCTGACATGAAGCCAGATTCTCTGTTACGGGACCTCTCTCCTCTGCCTGTGTGTGTGCTGGGCCTAAATATATGCCAATGGACTGTTGCAGTGGTGGCTGACGTGAAGCCTCATTCTCTGCTATGACATGCAGACTGATTCTCTGCTGACATGAAGCCAGATTCTCTGTTACGGGACCTCTCTCCTCTGCCTGTGTGTGTGCTGGGCCTAAATATATGCCAATGGACTGTTGCAGTGGTGGCTGACGTGAAGCCTCATTCTCTGCTATGACATGCAGACTAATTCTCTGCTGACATGAAGACAGATTCTCTGTTACGGGACCTCCCTCCTCTGCCTGGGTGCTGGGCCTAAATATATGCCAATGGACTGTTGCAGTGGTGGCTGACGTGAAGCCTCATTCTCTGCTATGACATGCAGACTAATTCTCTGCTGATATGAAGACAGATTCTCTGTTACGGGACCTCTCTCCTCTGCCTGGGTGCCGGGGCCTAAATATCTGAGAATGGACTGTTCCAGTGGTGGGTGACGGGAAGCCAGATTCTCTGCTATGGAACCTCTCTCCAATTGATTTTGGTTAATTTTTATTTATTTAATTTTTATTTTAATTCATTTCCCTATCCACATTTGTTTGCAGGGGATTTACCTACATGTTGCTGCCTTTTGCAGCCCTCTAGCTCTTTCCTGGGCTGTTTTACAGCCTTTTTAGTGCCGAAAAGTTCGGGTCCCCATTGACTTCAATGGGGTTCGGGTTCGGGACGAAGTTCGGATCGGGTTCGGATCCCGAACCCGAACATTTCCGGGATGTTCGGCCGAACTTCTCGAACCCGAACATCCAGGTGTTCGCTCAACTCTAGTCATCATCTGATTTAGGCTACTTTCACACTTGCAGCAGGGCGGATCCGACAGGCTGTTCCAGTTCCATTGACTATAATGGGGATGGGGCGGAGCTCCGGCGACTGTATGGCAGTTTGCGGTGAGAGGCCGCCGGACTAAAAAGTCGGACATGCAGGACTTTTAGTCAGGCGGCCTTTCGCCGTGCACTGCCATGCTGCGTCGGAGCTCCGCCCGTCCCCATTATAGTCAATGAGGATGGAGCGGTAGTCCGGCGGCACAGTGAAATAGCAGAAGGACGGATCCGACAGGGTGAACAGCCTGTCGGATCCGTCCTGCCGCAAGTGTGAAAGTACCCTTAGATAATGCAGTAAGTTTGACTGCTGGTGTAACTTATTTTTTGTGTAACTGGAAAACCCCTTTAAGACTTTGGCTTGGGAGAGCAATAATGGCTCCAGTAAATATCAAGGTTTTAGTTTTTGAATGTACAGAATGTACTTTTTCATATTCATTTTTCTTCCAGCAATTTCCAACATGAAAACAAAATGTGCAAGATGATCGTTATTTTTTTTTCCATTGTCCATGATTTATATGAAGCCAACATATCCTTCAACTTTGTATAAAGAATGGAAATCCCCAACTGTTCCCTGATTCCTCCCGCAAGCCTCCTAGCCACAATCATATGTGTAGATAACCATCCAAACCACTGTGCCAATGTATGGGCTAGATGATTCCTCAGTAATTCTACAAAGTTGAATGGAATCAGGCGTACATTGGTGGGTTGACAAAGCTAAAAGGAACCATAGTTATTTGACTTTGAAAGTTGCACTGTTTTAGGAATGGATTCTTAGTTTGCTATGGGGAAAGTAAAAAAAAACATTTCACGAGAAAAGTTACAGATGTTAGAGCTCTAGTGATAACGGATGTGACACAAACATCAATGTTTCATAATATGATTGTTCTGTCTTCATACACGTTCACACAGTGTGCAGTCTGACATTCAGTATAAACCATTCCTGTCTTCCAAATAAGAGGACTGTTCTCTGTAGTCTAACTTGTTTATTGGTAGCACACGATTGTTTGATTGGCAAAACAGGATTGTTTGATTGGCAAAAGAGGATTGTTTGGTAAAACTACAAGACTACAAATAGCAAGTATAAGTATAAAGTATAGATAGCATGTACTATAACATTTGCATTAACGCTGAGGCACATGATAAAATGGCTGCCTGCACATAAGATTACATGTCTAGCTAACAGTAGTAACAACCCCCTGAGTAACAATTACAAATAGCTGAACAGCTCTGCATAACGAAATATTCCTGAAAAAAGGTAGATCTCTCACCAGATATCATTTTACAAGGATAGTGGAGTTTGAGAAGGAGATGTGCAGAAGGACAGCTCTGCTGATGTGTCCTGGAGACTGGAGACTTCTCTTTCTCAGGATGCTTTGCACTCCCACAATGCAGCAGTCATTGTAACAGGAAAAACAAAGTGTAATGCAACTTAACACCGCTAGATGGTGCTATAACCACACTAATCACTACAGAAATACCAAAACCGAGGCAGACAGGATCTGTAATGATTCTCAAACTCGGCTGGGCAGAACAATGATATTCCAAAGCACCTGTTCTTCCAGTGTAAATGGTTCTTATAAAAGTTGTGTTTTTACAAATTCCTCGGGGAACAACACACTCTTCTCTGATTTTCCTTGTAACTTTAGCTGGTTCAACGTCTCAACTCAACAGTGAATCCTCTCAAATGCAAAATGTTCTGCCGTGAATTGTAAAATACGTTTTCTGCAAAGCTTCAAGTGAAATTAGCAAACTGTTCTTACAGTGTACAGTGCATATACCACCACTGATCGAGCCAACAATCTGTATCATGAACAACATTTCAAGGGGAATGTATCATTTGGACAAGGAGTTAGAGGATGTTATATGTTAGAGGATTTTTTTACAAGTCTCTCAGCATAGGGATAGCTTACAAATTATCTACAGTACATTTACAAAATATCTAGTTTCTCATGAAAAAAAATCAGATGTAAGCAATAAAAATAGTTGTTTTTCTAAAAAGAAGGAACTATACATTTACAGAGCATCACTTTGTAATGACTGACAAACCAGGATACAAGGGAACCTTATTTAAGTGTATTAAATAAGACTGGGGGACTAGAAAGTCATACCTCTCAACGCTCCAGACCCAAAAAAAAAAAAACATCCTAATCTGAAAAACTTAGGAACCAAACGAAATTTTTTAGTTGCCAAATTTTTGTTGTAACATAACGGTCAGGAACGGCGTTTTCTTTAGCCTCTTGGCTATTAGTTTTTCCATTCATAAACCTCCACATTGAGCTCCCAGCAGCAGATAGAAGCCTGCAGGGCACGCTGGCACTTCTGGTGTGACATCACCTGGGCACATGGTCTTTACTCAGCAGAGGCTCCGTTCCCGCCATGCTGTCCCTGGCACTTCATGAGCAGTCGGCAGTGGCGTGTGCTCCCCTGTTCCATGAATGGCAGTTAAATTATCGTGCGTATTCATACGCATTAGCCATTTTTTAGGGAGATAAACGCTTGTACAGTCGTTATTGCGACTAGGGATGAGCAAACCGACTTTGGATGAAAACATCCGAAGTCGATTCGCATAAAACTTCGTTCCTTAATTGCGACCTCTCCCGCTCACCATGTCTGCGACGCTGCATGTCCTAACCCTGCTCTTCTGTCGAGACTCCACCTGAAGCCTGGCAGGTAACAGCCATATTTTAATGAGGAGCGCCGTTGGACCTCTCCTGCACATCAGCCGTACTGTGCATACAAAAAGGATGGACTAAGTGCAAAGTGGTTGTCCCAAATGGCCATTTATTACATAACCACAGGTTAGATTAGCCTGGGGCTACATGGTGACCTTGGCCCCTTGCAGACGAGCTTTAACACCGCAGCGAGTCCGCAACACAGCACCCGGCCTGACCTCCCAGCGCTGCCGGGCGTCGCATAGCATTATATTGATCTATGATGCTATGTAACCCTTACAGTTCTGGAATGTATTGGATAACACGGACAGCATCATGCCAGTGTTATCCAATACATTGCAGAACTGTAAGGGTTACATAGCATCATAAATCAATATAATGCTATGTGACCCCCGGCAGCGCTGGGGGTCAGGCTGGGAGTCACGTTGCGGACTCGCTGCGGGAGGAACGCTCGTCTGCAAGGGGCCTTTGGCTGTGACAAACATCACATGGCCAACTGTAGGGTTGCAATGCGATTTGAACCCCTGCACTACACTGCGATGATTGGTCCTGCTGGCCACAGTGCATTCCTTTCTTTTTATTTAGCACACAGACATAAAGTGCGCCAGGCCCTGGGACAGAACTGCGTAAACCAGCTATGGAATCCGTTTCATCTGTTAGTGCGAGGAGACATAAAGCCCAGCGTTACTGGCTGAGCGCACTGCAGCCGTCCACCATCATTGCCCTCTCTTCTCCACTTCTCCACCATTTACCCCTTACATGGGGGGCACAGGGCACTCTCAGCACATGGCGCAGTGTACGCAGAACGCTCACCTACATCCGTCGCATGACTGAAAAACTTGTCTACTTTAGCTGCTCCTTGTCTATGGAGCAGTCGGCAGTGAGCGCACCCCCCGTTTTCATAACTGAAAAGCAAGCTGTTGCGTTCAGCGCGGGAGAAGGGGGGTGTGAGAGAAGCAGCCAATGGTACGGCAGCACGCTGATACTGACCAATCAGCAGCCTCCTCACTAATAACAGAGCTCTGTACTGTGCGGAGCTCTGTTATTGGATTGCTGTGTCTGCTGGATGCAAGACCTTTCTTCTTAAAGCGGCAGAGCAGAGAAGGGTCTAGGCGCAAATGGCGACAAGACTACAAAGTCTTGTCGCCATTTTGCAATTCTAAGTCACATTGGCAACCATTTTGTCCGCCATCTGGAGCCCTGCCTCTATGCTAAGTTTCTATACTGGAAATACAATTGGGTCCAGAATTATTTGGACAGTGACATTTTAGCTGTTAACCAAGACATATTCAAGGTACAGTTATATAATCAATATGGTCTTAAAGTTCAGATTCTAGGCTTTAATTTGAGGGTATTTACATCCTAATAGGAGGAAGGGTTTATAAATTACAGCTCTTTAATATGTAGCTCTTTAATATTTGGTCAAGGGACCAAAGGTAATTGGACAGTTATCTCAAAAACGATTTGATGGGCTGTGCTGTGAATCCACAACATGAAATCAAAGGAGCTCTCAATGGAAGTGAAACAGACCATTATTAGGCCATAAAAAGTAGAAATCCATCAGATAGATAGTGTAAATGTGAGGAGTGGCCAAATCAACAGTTTGGTACATTCTGGTAAAAAAAGAAAAACGTGCACTGGTGAGCTCAGGAACTCAACAAGGCCTGGATGTCCACAGAAGACAACAGTGGTGGATGATCGCAGAATCCTTTCCATGGTGAAGAAAAACCCACTCACAACATCCAGCCAAGTGAAAAACACTCTCCAGGAAGTAGGTGTATCAATATCTAAGTCTACCATAAAGAGAAGACTTCATGAGAGTAAATTCTGAGGGTTCACCACAAGGTGCAAACCATTCATCAGCCTCAAAAATAGAAAGGCCAGATTAGACATTGCCAAAAAATATCTAAAGAAGCCAGCCCGGTACTGGAACAGCATTCTTTGGACAGATAAAAATGAGATCAACCTATACCAGAATGATGGGAAGATAAAAGTATGGAGAAGGCTTGGGATGGTTCATGATCCAAAGCACACCATAGCCTCTGTAAAAACATGAAGGCAGTGTGATGGCACCGGCATGGCTTCCACTGGGTCACTAGTGTTTATAGATGATGTGACTAATGACAGAAGCAGCCCGATGAAGTCTGAAGTATACAGAAATATACTTTCTGCTCAGATTCAACCAAAAGAAGCAAGGTTGATTGGACGGCACTTCACAGTACAGATGGACAATGACCTAAAACATACTGCAAAAGCAATCCAGACAAAAAGGTGGAATATTCTGTAATAGCTGTGTCAATCACAAGATTTTAGCGCAATCAAGCATGCATTTTTCTTGCTTAGAAAAGCTTAAGGCAGAAAGACCTACAAACAAGCAACAACTGAAGACAGCTGCACTGAAGGCCCGGCAAAGCATCCCATAGGAAGAAACCCAGCGTTTGGTGACGTCCATTGGTTCCAGACTGCAGGCAGTCATTGCCTACAAAGAATTCTCTACAAAGAATTAGAAATTAACATTTTATTTATGGTAATGTTAATTTTTTAACCCTTGAAATAAGAAGGCTTTGTAGAATTATGGTTGCAATTCGTAAACGTTTCACAGGATATTTTTATTCAACCCCTTGAATTAAACCTGAAAGTTCACACTTGCATCTCAGTTGTTTCATTTCAAATCCAATGTGGTGGCACACAGAGCCCCAATCATGAAGATTGTGTTGTCCTTAGCATTTGGCTTTTTCAATGAATTTTCTTCTGTCAGTTAGTAGCAGGCTAAATGATTTTCTTAAATCTAATCCAGACTAACATCTCATCCAGAAGTCTAAAAATGTCCGGGGGAAATCGGGGATCCTGGATGTTTATCCAATCCATACACTTAACCTAAATCGTGGGCATATATCAAAGACGCATGTGCCGCCACATAATACACAACTACTATTAACAAAGGCACTTGCCACACACCAAATAGATACAAATCATTAACAACTTTATTACATGACAAAAAAAATCTAAACATGATAGGGGAAACAATTGTGCACTAGAATTAATATGTAACAATAAGTGCAAATGCTAACACAGTACATAAATAATGGATCCATAGTAAATAGTAATAGTAAGCTGGTTTAATACATAGTGTGTTACACTGGAGTTTCAGTTTTGCCATTGTACTGTCTACCAGAGTCAGCAGCTTGTGGGTTCGAATTGGAGTTGGAGTCATTCTGCTCAATGGCGGTTTATGTTGGCACTGCTCTGTGTATCCTGCCATCGGTTATTTGCGGTGTGAATTGTGCCTTTGTGTTTGTATCTCCCCTTAGTTCTGTATTGTGAAGGTTAGTCATTCCTTGGCTCTTTGTCTTCATCTGCTTATCTAATGAGCTTGTTAAGTCTGCTATATAATTCCCTGAGTTTTGTGCCTGATATATGTTTCTTGAGTTCTGGGACCTGTCCTGGTTGTGCAACATACTTGCTTGAATCTTCTTAGATTCTGTCTGTGTCCTGTGTTGGAGGTTTATCTGCCTGATCTCTCAAATATGTGTCTGGATCATTCTGGTTCTGTCCATGACTAAACTCTGACCTAAATCTGTATGCTTTTATCCTGTGTCTGTTCTATGCATTACTATGTACTCTGTATACTTGAACTGATCTTGGATTTTTATGTAGTCTGTTAGAGTGTCGCGATCCCGTCTGTCACGGAGACTAGAAGATCGAGGAGACTGGCTGCACGTGATTGACATCCTCTTTGGTTTTACCTTTCTATGTTGTTGCTGGGGATGACCACACCTCTTGTCTCAGGTGTAGCTTAACCACTTTGGGACACAGCCTTATTTCACCTTAAGGACAGGCCATTTTTTACTAATCTGACCAGTGTCACTTTAAGTGGTGATAACTTTAAAACGCTTTGACTTATCCAGGCCATTCTGAGATTGTTTTTTCGTGACATATTGTACTTCATGACACTGGTAAAATGAAGTTAAAAAAATTATTTTCATTGATAAAAAAATACCAAATTTACAAATTTTAAAAAAAAATTGCAAATTTTCAAGTTTCAATTTCTGTACTTCTATAATACATAGTAATACCTCCAAAAATAGTTATTACTTTACATTCCCCATATGTGTACTTCATGTTTGGATCATTTTGGGAATTATATTATATTTTTGGGGGATGTTACAAGGCTTAGAAGTTTAGAAGCAAATCCACAAGAGTTATTGGCAAATGGAGATGAAATTTCAGAATTTCAAATTTTTTGTCAAATTTTCCATTTTAATCCATTTCTTCCAGTAACAAAGCAAGGGTTAACAGCCAAACAAAACTCAATATTTATGGCCCTGATTCTGTAGTTTACTGCTGTACGGGCAGATGACAGGGCGCAGAAAGAAAGGAGTGCCATACGGTTTTTGGAAGGCAGATTTTGCTGGACTGGTTTTTTGACACCATGTCCCATTTGAAGCCCCCCCCCCTTCCCCCCCCCCCCCCCCCCGATGCACCCCTAGAGTAGAAACTCCAAAAAAGTGACCCAATTTTAGAAACTGCAAGATAGGATGGCAGTATTGTTGGTTGTTGGTACTAGTTTAGGGTACATATGATTTTTTGTTGCTCTATATTACACTTTTTGTGATGTAAGGTGACAAAAAATTGTTTATTTAGCACAGTTTTTATTTTTTATTTTTTACAGTGTCCATCTGAGAGGTTAGGTCATGTGATATTTTGATAGATCCGGTCGATACGGACGCAGCAATACCTAATATGTATACTTTTTTTTTATTTATGTAAGTTTTACACAATAACAGCTTTAAAAAAAAAATATGATGTTTTAGTGTCTCCATATTCTGAGCCATATTTTTTTTATTTTTTGGGCGATTGTCTCAGGTAGGAGCTCATTTTTTGCGGAATGAGGTGATGATTAGATTGGTAATATTTTGGTGTGCAAAGGCCTTTTTGATCGCTTGCTGTTGTACTTTTTGTGATGTAGGGTGACAAAAAATTGTTTATTTAGCACAGTTTTATTTTTTATTTTTTTACGGTGTTCATCTGAGGGGTTAGGTCATGTGATCAGTTTATAGAGCCAGTCGATACGGACGCGGCAATACCTAATATGTATACTTTTTTTTCCCCCTATTTTTTACAATTTTTTTTTACTTTATTTGGGGAAAATTACGTTTTTGTTTATTTTTACTTGAAACTTTTATTTTTTGGGGGGAAAACTTTATTTTTTCAACTTTTTTTCACTTTTTTTTGTCCCACTTTGGGACTTGAACCTTTGGGGGTCTAATTCTTTACAATGCATTCCAATACTTCTGTATTGGAATGCTTTGGCTGTATGAGTAATACAGTGTGTATTACTCATACAGCTTCCGGCCTGTGAGATCCAGGGGGCTGGATCTCACAGGCACGTCACAGGAAAGCAGCAGCGATGCCTCAGGAAGGCATCGCGCTGCCTTCCTTGCCATCGGGTCCCCCCTACAGCCCCATGGGGACCTGATAGCACCACCGCTGCACCAGGTAAAAGCTGTAAACCGCAGGTCTGAATTGACCTGCGGTTTGCGGCGATCGCTGACATGGGGGGGGGGGTGTCACAGGATTCCCCTGCGCATTTAGTTGAGATGCCTGCTCAATGATTTGAGCAGGCTCCGGGTGCCGATCACCGCCCATCAGGCGGCGGTGATCGGAACAACACATGACGTACCGGTACGTCATGTGTCCTTAAGTACCAGGACAACATGCCTTACCGGTACGTCATGTGTCCTGAAGAGCTTAAGTGGTCATTCTTTCTCCTCTATTTAGTCCTGCCTCACCCATCATGCTATGCAGTTGACAGCTCCTTGTTTGTAGAAGTCCTGGTGTTGGTTCTCTCTGAGTTTCTGCTCATCCGCATACTTCTGGAAGTTAAGTTTATCTTCTTTGTTGTTTGTTGTTTTCCCCTACCTGCTGATATTAGGCCTAAGGGGGTCTCCTATTCCTTCATCTTGGAAGTAATAGGCAATCCGTGTCCTGACACTATCTGCAGGGCCCTGTTAGGGTTAGATAGGGCTTAGGTTTGTGCGTATGAACAATCCTACCATCAAGGTCTGTTCATACTAATAGCAGTCAGGGCTCGGCATAGGGCTGCCAATTTTATGTGGAGTGCGCCAGGGTAACAAGATATTATGAGCATCATTATGTGCTATGGCTAATTTTCTTACAACGCACTCCATTTAATGTCTGGATGCTTTCCTCACTGAAGATAATACTATTTAATCCCCTTAATCTATATGTTTATTTTATAAGTGCCGACCTTCACTCAAACATGAGGAAGAAAGTTAGAAATGTTCCTTAAGTGTCATTTGATGCACTATGCATGAAATCCAAATGTTTTCCCATCATATGCAAGATCCCTTTAATATGATATTATTCAATATTTGGATGAGAGGCCCTCCAAAGTCTTCAAAGTGGAGATTACTCATTCTCCCCAGAGCTAGCGTCAATGAAATGAAATCACAATTATGCAAATGTAACTATTCTCTCCAAAATTACTGCCAAACAAGCCTTTTCAGTGCTCTTTAAGGCATTTCATTCTAGCAGCAAACTTTGTTTATCGTCATTTTGTATTTCTCTTTGTATAATGAGTAGCGTAATTAAGAGGAAAACAGAAGCGGTTGAGTTTGTATATGTAATTGATGAGCTAATTGTTTGCATCTACAATCAATTCACAGTCATTCATACAATTGCGTACATGAACAGAAGCGAATGCCCAACAGGAAATATGAAGCCCTTGTTGAATGTGCAGTAAAGTGTCTCTTGTCTTGAAAAGGCAATCTTCTATACAAGATGTATAGGAAGGTACACCTACAAGTACAAACCTTTTCTAGAAATATAACTTAAAGGGGTTGTTTCTAGTGATAATCGAGCACCAAAGTATTCGGTTGTTCGGCTCGAACACATTGCTATATTTGTGTGCTCGGCCGAGCACCCGAGTATAATGGAAGTCAATGGGAGACAACCAGGCACCCCCTGCTCTGAAGGGTGCCTGGTCCATTGGAAAAGGTCATAAAGTGACAGAAACACCAACGAAATGGATCGGGAACAGCATTAGGACGATGTCTGGATGCATCTTGGACTCCCAGGTCGCTGCTGGGAACCATGTTATCTGAGTTGTATGCCACTTTTACAGACTGACAAAAATACGCACAAAACCACCCAAAAAATAAATTTTACAGGAAAAATTGTTAGGAAACATTATTTTATGTATATTCAATTGTATATAAAGTGCAAGTGCTGCAAAGAATTACAAGCAAGAGGCACTCCGAAACAGCCTGTATATCACACGAAGGAGGGCCTTATTCACATTGTGGTACAATTGTTCAGGTAGTGGGATTCCTACACTGATAAAGCCTATGCACTAAGTGAAAGGGCTGCCAAAAATTACAAGGAACCGGCACTCCAAAACACCCTTTGTTACACATAAAGAAGGGCATCATACACACCCTTGAAAAATTATGATTGATGGCCTGCTGGTGACCCTCAAAAACATTTGGAGCAAGAGCCTGCTGATCTAACCCTCTAAAACTTTAGGGGAGAGGTCCTGCTGCCGCATTGGTGACTCTAGATAACCTCTGGGCGATTGAACGTCCCCGTGCCGGCAACGATCCATTTGGATGTTTGCACTATCAACTTTCGATGTTCTTTTCAGCGCCTACCATGGTGATCACGGGTAACGTGAAATCAGTGTTCGATGCCGGAGAGGGAGCTTGAGAAAGGGATACCACATCCAAGGGAGGTCAATGGATGAAATCTGATTGGCTGTTGTTGCCTTGCACTTTTTTTTTACCTAATTGTGAACCACCCAGAGAGGGTGGGTCAAGAAATTAAAACTCAAGCATCCAAGGAAGGCAGCAGGCGCATGGCAATTACCCACTCCCGACTCGGGGAGGTAGTGACGATAAATAAAAATACAGCACTCCTAAGCGGCCTTGTTTTGGAATGAGTACACTTTCCATTAACAAGGATCTATTGGAGGGCAAGTCTGGTGCCAGCAGCCAACTTGCTCTCGGCCTCCACAACATTCACACAGTGTGCCATCATGGTGAGGAATGTGTTGACCAGACTCTTGGCTACTGAGACTGGACTTGAGGGCCTTGTTGACTCTAGATAACTAGGCAATCGCACGTCCCCTTGACGGCGACGATCCATTTGGATGTCTGCCCTATCAACTTTGAAGCAATTTTTCAACAAGGACCTTATGGTATAGCACTGTTTGCTTGTCTTCTCCACCAGAGGAATGAGAGATGAGAAGTTATCTCTGTAGCGGGGATCAAGAAGGATGAACAACCAGTAATCTGTGTTGTCTAAAATGTGCATAACGTGCGGTTCGTGGGAAAGGCAGCCTAACATGAAGTCAGCCATGTGTCCCAGAGTACCAACAGGCAAGACTTTGCTGTCGTCATCAGAAGGTGAGGTGACCCTGTAAAAAGATTGTAGGTGAGGGCCTGCAGGTGACCTGACCCTGTAAGACATTATATGCGAGGGCCTGCAGGTGAGCTGACTCTGTAAAACATTATATGCGAGGGCCTGCGGTTGAGCTGACCCTGTAACACATTATATGCGAGGGTCTGCTGCTTAGCTGACCCTCTAAAACATTAGGGGTGAGGGCCTGCTTGTGAGCTGACGCTCTAAAACATTATATGCAAGTGCCTGCTGGTGAGCTGACACTTTAAACCATTATATTTGAGTGCCTGCAGGTGAGCTGATGCTCTAAAACATTGTATGCGAGTGCATGCTGTTCAAATGACACTAAAACATTATATGCGAGTGCATGCTGTACAGCTGATGCTCTGAAACATTATTTTCAAGTGCATGTTGTTCAGCTGATGCTCTAAAACATTATTTGCGAGTGCCCTTAGGTGAGCTGACGTTCTAAAACATTATTTTTAAGTGCATGTTGTTCAGCTGACACTCTAAAACATTATTTGCGAGTGCCTTCAGGTGAGCTGACACTCTAAAACATTATATACCAGTGCATGTTGTACAGCTGATGCTCTAAAACATTACTTTCAAGTGCATGTTGTTCAGCTGACGCTCTAAAACATTATTTGCGAGTGCCTTTAGGCGAGCTGACGCTCTAAAACATTATTTTCAAGTGCATGTTGTTCAGCTAATGCTCTAAAACATTAAATGTGAGTGCAAGCTGTTCAGCTGACCCTATAATAAATTTGAGTTGAGGGCCTGCAGTTGAACTGCCCCTATAAAAATTTTCAGTTGAGGGCCTGCAGTTGAGCTGACCTTATAAAAAAATTTAAGTTGAGGGCCTGCAGTTGAGTGGACCCTATTAAAAAAAATTAGTTGAGGGCCTGCAGTTGAGCTGACCCTATTAAAAAAATTAGAGTGGAGGGAATATATAAAATCTGGATGAAGAGGAGGAGGAGAAAACAAGATTCAACCATATATATATACTCTTTTTTTTGTGGTGGAAAAGGTGCATGGGAATACACTACAGTAGATTGAGCATATTATAAATGATAGATTGAAATTGCCTTTATATTCATTATCAGCTCAGCTCTCCTCTGGTGGAGTTGAGAAGTTAGGGGCAATCCAGGCCTTGTTCATTTTTAATAAGCACACTTTTTTCCAGCTCACCTTGTATCTGGCCTTTATATCCGTATTCAGGAGCCTTTGGGTAAGTCCCCAGGTACGGTAAAGTAGAAAATAGTAGAAAAACGGCTCCAGAAAGCAATTTTCGTCCTCTTAAAAACTTCTTCTTTAATTCATAAGATTCAACAGCAGATACAGTCACTTCATATGCAGTGACTGTATCTGCTGTTGAATATTATGAATAAGAGGAGAAGTTTTTAAGAGGACGAAAATTGTTTTTTGGAGCCGTTTTTCTACTATTTTCTACCTTTGTTCATTTTTATCTGAGTCAACCTGTCAGCATTGCCAGTGGACAAGCTGATACGCCTATCTGGTATAATGCCACCAGCAGCACTAAATACACGCTCAGACCAAACGCTGGTCGCAGGGCATGCCAGCACCTCCAAGTTCGTGCCACGTGTCTAGCTTGGACACCCAATAGTTGTAAGGCACTGAAGGATCATTTAGGACGCTGACACGGTCTGCTATGTATTCCTTCACCTTCTTCAAAAACTTTTCCCTCCTTGTACCAATAAGCCATGCTTCAGGGTGAGGTTTCTGGCGGGGTGTCATGAAAGTGTCACATGCCTTGGAGAGTGTTGCCCTGCCTTTGTTGGAACTGTGTGTTCCCCTTGTCTCCCTTCCTCAGTTGCCTAAGGAAGTACAGACTCTGCCGGCCACGTTGTCAGATAGAAAATTTTGGAGCAATCTCTCAACAGGTACCTTCTGGTATTTGACCGTTTTACTCGTCCTATCAACCACAGGAATGAGAGATGAGAAGTTCTCTTTGTAGCTGGGGTCGAGAAGGGTGAACACAGAGTAATCTAAAATGCGTATAACGCTAGGGTCGCTGGAAAGGCTGCCTAACATGAAGTCAGCCATGTGTGCCAGAGTACCAACAGGCATGACATTGATGTTGACATCAGGATGACTCTCCATCTCCTCATCCTCCTCCTCCTCTTCTGCCCATCCACGCTGAACAGATGGAATTAAAGTTCCATGGGTACTACCCTCTGTAGCAGAGGCAACTGTCTCCAGTTCCTCCTCCTCTTCATGATCCAATTCGCGCTGAGAAGACGAACTGAGGGTGGGCTGGCTATCACCCTGTGTAATGTCCTCCCCCATTTCCTTGTCTGCCACATTCAGAGCGTCGTCCTTAATTGTGAGCAGCAATCTTTTGAGTAGACACAGTGGTGGGATGGTTACGCTGATAATAGTGTTATTGCCAGTAGACATCTGTGTGGATTCATCAAAGTTTTTTAAAACCTCACAAAGGTCTGATATCAATGCCCACTCCTCGCTTGTGAAAAGTGCTATTTGAGTCAAAAGGCGATGACCATGTTGCAGCTGGTATTCCACAACTGCCCTCTGCTGCTCACAATGCCTGGCCAACATGTGGAACCTAGTGTTCCAGCTCGTGCTGAGCTGGAAGCCGCAAGCGCTGCTGCAGCATTGACAGACCGGCTAAAGCTGTGGACGTCTTGTAGAAATGGGCACACATGCTGCATGCCCTTACTAGTAGCAAATTGGGGTAGTTTTTGATAAACCGCTGAACCACTAAGTTTAAGACGTGGGTTAGGCATGGGATGTGTGTCAGGTTTGCGAGCTCCAAAGCCTCCACCAAGTTATAGCCATTATCAGACACAACCATGCTTGGTTGTAGGTTGAGTGGGAAGAGCCACAGCTTGGTCTGTTCCCTTATACCCTGCCACAGCTCTGCGGTGGTGTGCTGTTTGTCCCCTAAGCTGATCAACTACAGCACGGTCTGTTGACGCTTACCCAGCTAGCGACTGATGGCTGACTGCTGCTGGAGGTGGAAGTTGATGAGGAGGCGGCGGAGGAGGAGAAGTGGGGGTTGGAGCCAGTAACATAGCTGCTGGCGGAGACCCTGATGGATGTAGGGCCCTCAATCCTTGGCGTGGGTAGCACCTGTACCATCCCAGGGTACGACTCACTCCCGGCCTCCACAACATTCACCCAGTGTGCGGTCAGGGAAATGTAGCATCTCTAGCCACCAGCACTTGTCCATGTGTCCGTGGTTAAGTGGACCTTCCCAGTAACTGCGTTGGTCAGGGCACGGGTGATGTTCTGGGACACATGCTGGTTTAAGGCGGGCACGGTGAAAAATAGTGGCGGCAGGGGACTGCATATCAAGGGACGGCCGCCAACATCAGGCTGCGGAATGCCTCAGTGTCCACAAGCCTAAATTGCAACATTTCAAGGGCCAGTAATTTCGAAAGTTGCGCATTTAGTGCTATGGCCTGTGGGTGAGTGGGTGGATATTTGCGCTTGCGTTTAAATGACTTTGTTATGGACATTTGGATGCAGCGCTGGGACAGGGGAGTGGATGTTGTTGCTGATAGTTCATGTGAAGGTCCAGGTGCAGAGCAAGGGGCATCCAGGCTTGAGCCTTCGACAGGGGATTGGCCAGCAGTGCATAACACAGGGGAAGAGGAGGCAGTGGTGTGACAAGCAGACCCAGATTGTGTACCCAGGCGTACGGCCCACTTATTAGTGTGCTTGGATGCCATGTGGCGGATCATACTGGTGGGGGTGAGGTTGCTAGTGTTCACGCCCCTGCTCATTTTGGTATGGCACAGTTTGCAAACTACCACTCTTTTGTCATCTGCACTTTCCTCAATAAAGCGCCATACTGCGGAACACCTACCCCTTGGCAAGGTAGATTTACACATAGGGGTGCTCAGTGTAACTGTTGCGGGCCTGTTTGGTGTGGGCCGACTTCTCCCTTTTGCAACCCCACTGCCTCTTCCAGCCTGTTGCGGTGCTACAGATCCCTCCCCCTCTGTACTGCTGTCCTCGCTCGGCTTTTCACCTTCCCATGTTGGGTCAGTGACCTCATCGTCAATCACATCCTCTACCACTTCCTCATTCTGCTCATCCTCCTGACTTGACCTAATCACAACCTCAGTGATTGACAACTGTGTCTCATCATCATCCACCTCGTGAACGAATGATTGCCGTTCACCACCGTCATCTTCTTGAGACTGTGAAGGCTCAAGAGGTTGTGAATCAGGGCACAATATCTCAGGTCCCTCTTCAAGCGTGCTGGGGGCGAGGGCCAAATGTACTAGTGGCGCTGGAAAGAGCTCCTCGGAATATCCGAGTGTCGGATCACTCATTTGGCAAGCTTCTCCATGGTGGGAGGAAGGATGATCAGAGTGAGGATTCGGTTGACCAGACTCTTGGCTACAGAGACTGGACTTGGTAGAAGAGAGGGTGGTGCTTAACCAACTGGAAGCATTATCTTCAGCAATTCAACCGACCAATTGTTCACACTGGTCCAACTTGGACAGTGTTGCCCTGCGCCGCCCAGCTTAGTTGGACATGAAGCTAGGTAAGGTGGATGTATTTTTTTTTTCTGGTGCACTGGCATCAGGCACAGTTTCATTGCGGCCAGGGCCACGGCCTCTGCATGCACCATCAGCATGACGCCCACCTACCCGTCCCTTAGTGCTTGCCTTCTTCATATTAATGGTTTTATCCCTAGATGTGGTGCAGATTGTTTTACAGTCTGCTAAAGATGCAGTTTTCGGATGCAGGACAATATATGTCACAGAAACACCCAGAATATGGGCACTATATTAGGCCCAGATTATTGGAATTTTCAATACAGACACAGTTTTCGGATGTGGGACAGTATATGTCACAGAAACCCACAGAATATGGACACTATATTAGGCCCAGATTAGTTAAATTTGCCCTAAAGAAACTGTTTTCGGATGGCGTACTGTATATGTCACAGAAAACCACACACTATGGACACTAGATTAGGCCCAAATTAGTAAAATTTGCCCTAAAGAAACAGTTTTCGGATGGCGTACTGTATATGTCACAGAAAACAACACACTATGGACACCAGATTATTTAAATTTGCGCTAAAGAAACAGTTTTCAGATGGAGCACTGTATATGTCATGGATGTGTATTAAACGTACACTATAGACAATAAATGTGGCGCTGATTATTTTAATTTACGCAAAAAGACACAGTCTGCGGCTGATGTACAGTATATGTCACTAATAGGTATTAAAGAAAAATATCTTGCTGCTCTCAAACACACACAGTAGTCCTTAAAAGGACTTTGGGGTCTTTGAAAAGCCTTCTTATAATAATAACAACTGAGAATTTCGCTCCCTACACTGCCTTTCCCTTCCTACGCTCTGCTTTACCTATGACTGACCCGAGCACTTGTCATCGGGTGCTATCTAGCACCCGATGATGCGTTCCGGCCAGCCAATCACTGTAATGCCAGTAGCCAACATGGCTACTGGCATTACAGTGATGGCACTACTTACCTGCACGTTTATTAGCTGCTTAGCAGCCGCAAAAGATGCGGGGAGGAGACTCGAGCATGGCGCTCGAGCACATGCGGTACTCGGCCGAGTACTGCCATGTGCCGAGCATAGCGATGCTCGAGCCAAACAGGTATTCGGCAGAGCATGCTCGCTCATCACTAGTTGTCTCATCTCAGCAAATAACATTTATCATGTAGAGAAAGTTAATAGAAGGCTCTTCCATCCTGCAATCCGTCAGCGGTGGCGGTGCTTGCACGCTAAAAAAGGCGCTTCTTCCTATAACGTGCAAGCACGACCACTACCACTGGATTGCAAGGTGGTCGTAACCCCTGGATACAAGCAGTGCATAATGTGATGGACAATTGAATCTAGCCAGCAAAGGAAGCAATATGGACAATAACAATACATTAGTAAGTGCCTTGTATTAACTTTCTCTACATAATAAATGTGATTTGCTGAAGTGAGACAACCCTTTAACATAATCTCATGATGAACATTTATTTTCTTTAACCATTATTTAGAAATACATCAAATGCACCTTTTTTTAAAAAAAAAGGTACCATTAAATGAATAACCTCCCACCCCAATCTATGCCAACTTCTATCCAAAGAGAGGGAGTCTGTTAAGAAACTAAAACACACACACAAGGGAAATATATACAGTAAATTATCTCCCTCATATTAGAGGATCAATCAGCACCAATAGCATATTTTCAGGCAGGGATAAAGAGCAGATCCAGTCTCCTCAAATTCTCCAAAATTCTGCCATCTTATTCTTTTGAGCATACATTCCTGATTCAATGGTGAAGAATTTATATCAGTGTCCCCGCACCTGGAAAGTGTGGCGCATGCTTGCTACATTTTTGTTTCAGAAAGTATATGACATGCTAAACACAAGTGTTATTTGGACAACTATTGCATCAAATCTTTGTAAAATCCTATTTTGTGCCTTGTTTGGGCGAATTCTTAAAGAGCATCTGTCAGCAGTTTTGTACCTATGACACTGGCTGACCTGTTACATGTGCTCCTGGCAGCTGACGGCATCTGTGTTGGTCGCATGTTCATATGTGCCCGTATTGCTGAAAAAAATTGTTTTATTATATGCAAATTAGCCCCTAGGAGCAACGGGGGCGTTGCTGTTACACCTAGAGGCTCTGCTTTTTCCACTTTCATTGACAGGGTCAGGAAGGGAGAACATCATAATGCCTGGCCCAGTCAATCAAAGCGCAGAGGGCACAGCAGTTGCAGATAGAGCTGAGCCTCTGGGTGTAATGACATCGCCCCTGTTGCTCCTAGAGGCTCATTTGCATATAACAAAACCATCATTTTTCTCAGCAATGAGGGCACATATTAACATGGGACCAACACAGATGTCTTCAGCTGCCAAGCGCACATGTAACAGGTCAGCCAGTGTCATAGGTACAAATCTGCTGACAGATGCCCTTAAAGTATACCTAAACTTTTACCTAAACTTTATTAAAACCTATTGTAATAAAAAGAATATTTCTGATACACTTTAAGTATTTATTTATTTTTTGTTTTCTAGTAAAATGGCACTATAGCATTTTAGAATCCGTACACCCATACACCACTGATATGCAGCAGTGTACTCGTGTATAGACTCCACTGGGACTGCACTAAGAGCTGTACAGGCTGGAGTACACACCACTGAAGTGCTTTGCCAGGCTTTAGTGGAGAGCGCTCAGGCAGGAGCAGCAATGTGCAATGTGAGCTCCTGCCTCCTCTCTGCAAAAACCTACCTATTAATGACCTATTTAGTACTCATAACTGATGCCTGGATGCGCTTCCTATTTCCCAACAGCCAAGTCGATGTATTATCAGGGATCGTAGTATTAAGTATATCAGTCCAAAATGTTTTTAATACATTGACAATTTCAGTACATATGAGAAAACCCTGCTGTTGGCATATTACATCTAGGGCAACATATACAGTACTCCCATCATTCTTATACTTTCTAGTGATGAGTGGGAGGTGCCATATTCGATTTCGCAATATTTCGCGAATATTCGATTGAATATTCGTCTTATATTCGGCGAAATCGAATATTTGTCATTTTTCTATTTATCGCAAATAATATACGATTTAATTATTCGCATATTGCGATTTTTCTTTTGACAGTATAAGGCAACGTTCCTATGACTATGGCTAGGCTAATATGTGTGTTTTACGAATATTCATAATATTGCTCTAACTTCGTCTTTTAGAATATTTCGAGTATTCTAAAAGACGAAGTTAGAGCGATATTACGAATATTCGTAAAATACACATATAGACTGTAATTTAGCTAATATACTGCTATAATCTTCAATTTTTTTTAGTCTAATTTTTTTTGCCTTATCTGAACTTCAGTTTTGGAAAATATATACACTATAAAAAAAATTACTATAGCACTATATTAGCTAAATTGCAGTCTATATGTGTATTTTACGAATTTTCGTAATATTGCTCTAACTTCGTCTTTTAGATTATTACGAATATTCTAAAAGACGAAGTTAGAGCAATATTACGAATATTCGTAAAAAAACACATATAGATTGTAATTTATGTGTACTGTTATTCTGCTTTGGCATACTGTTCCCCGACAAGCGTCCCCGTAACCATGGGAACGCCTGTGCGTTAGAATATACCATCGGATCTGAGCTTTCACGATCTCAGGGAAAACTCAGATCCGATGTTATTTTCTGACCCACAGGCGTTCCCATGTTGACGGGATGCTTGTCGGGGAGGAGTATGCGAATAACTGTACAGATAGGAAAAAAATCATGCCAAAATTCTAAATAACGAATATATTCACTTTATTGCTATGTATTCGTTTTTTAGAATATTGGTCATTTTATTTTCCATATGAAAACATGATTTCCCCCTGCTTAAGTTGCTTGTGGGCCAATGGCTTATTGACCCACAAGCATGAAGCAGGGAGAAATCATATTTTCAGATGAACAAAAAAAAATGAATGTTCGATTTCGCGAATATATAGAACTATATTCAAAATATTCGCAAAATCTCGAAGTTACGATATTCGAGAAAAAAATTCGCAATTCGAATATTCGCGCTTAACACTAATACTTTCCCAATTTCTTAGGAGTGTAGTGGAGCTTATTTGCAATAGAAAAAAATGAGTGCTCAAATGTGACTTTAAACAAAGGCAATGAATACCTGCTGCCTGACCCTGTCAATCAAAGTGCAGAGGGCAGTTGCTTTATTATATTTATGTGAGGGCTCATTTTTTGCAGGGTGATGTGTAATTTTCAGTCATACCATTTTATGGTGTGAATACATTTTTGATCACTTTTTATTGAACTTTTTGGGGAGGTGAAGTGAAGAAAAAATGGAGAATTGGCCATTTAGATTTTTTTTTTCCGTTCACCGTATGGGATAAATACATTTATATTGAGTTCGGGCAATTTGGGATGCAGCAGTGGAAATGATCTATAACTTTTTTATTTATTTATATTATGAGGAAAAGATAGTGATTTGAATGTTTATATTTTTTTATATTTCTAAATACTTTTTTTTTTATCATTCCTCTTGGGTCAACATATCCATAGACTTGTGGCACAAGATGACTAGCTTTAAAACAAAAACATAATTTATGATACTCTGTCAGGAGTTGTTTATGCTATGTGTGTCTATTTGTGGAAACCCATCACTAGTGATGTGATTGCAGTCTATTGGAGGTGTTGATAGCATGTTGCAACAATGTCCCTAATCAATATCAAGAGAAATTGGAGTCTTTCATGAAATTTCTGGAAAGCTAAGGGTAAACACAACCATATGTCACCCATATGATCTTATTCTCTTTAGAATTCCTATGCACTGAAAAGCACAAATGACTATACTTTCGAGTACAGTTAAAAACATGTTATGCTAAAGTGGAAAACGGCTCCCATCTACTTGAATTGTATGGAGCTTGCCGTTCTAAGCCTGCTTCTGGTGCAAAGTAGCTGCTGCAAACAATGGATCGGGGGGGGGGTGTTGGGAGTCAATGAGACATTGATGACCTACCCTAAGAATAGGTGATCAGTATTAAATTCCAGAAAAACCTCTTTGAGATGCAGGTAACTGAAACAGTAGTTAACATTTTTTTTATTATTGCATTCTACTCATTTTGGGCTAAAATTCACTTTTTCAAATGGTCTTTATTTAAAAAAAATACAGTTTTGTTTCCAGTTTTTATCTTTGCTGTATTTTCAGATCAGAAAGCTCTCTGCCCCACCATGAATCTGTCAGAAAACTGGACCTGTAGCCCTTATCTATACTTTCCTAACAACTCATAAACACTGAAAGACTCACTATAGATACATTCTTTTGATAAGAATTTCGCTTAAATTAGTATTTTTTAACTGTCAGGGGTTCGGAAATAAACTATAAATTCAGCTGACAGATTTATTGTGAATTAGAGAGACTGTTAGTCTGCAAATGTATCGAAAATGAAAGCTATAAAAGAAAAACGATTGAAATTTTTTGAATAAAGACCAATTGAAAAATAATTTTAGTCCAAAATAAATAGAATGCAATAATAAAGTAATCCCGTACCCTTTAAGCTTGTTCACAAACAGAACATTTGTATAAGGGTCTTATTGGAAGGGCCAGGAATAAACAAATAATATAAATTATTTTTATAATATATATTATATTCTATTACTATTTTTTGACCAGGTGAGTCAATAGGGCTTTGCAGCACCCACTCCAGAGTTACTGACAGGGTGAGCCACCATTTTCCATCAGGAATAAACAAATGCCACCAGTTTATGTTCTCAAAGCTAAAGATGAATGGATGTTTTTCAGATGAAACACAGAACTAGTAGAAAATAATATGTTAAAAAGGAAAGGCATGCAACTCTTCAGGAACATAGGTTGGGTCTTGGATAAAAGAGCTTATAAATCGTGCAACACGACACACAGTTTGTTTTTATTGCTTGCCAAGCTTGTACAATACAATAGATGGATTGCACTATATGTTCTCTAAAATCCAGGATTAGGCAGCATTTGTCTGGCACAAAAAGATCATCAAAAGGTTGGTGCCAAGACACTATTTCAGAGCAAAAAGATGATTTTTTTTTTTCCTCAGGATTTATAGAATGTAGCATGTTTTCTTCCAGGTGGTGTTAGGAATTACTTTTGAAGAATTGTTCTGTTAATACGCACACAAACTAGCACCAAGATGTCTACATTATTCCTCTAAATTCTACTATTATCTAGCAAATGCTATATCTGGATCCACCTAATGAGCAGATTATTATGACCAGTAGAACTTTTTATGGAAAGTGGTCATTATGCAAATATTGCTGAAGTCAGATTACTAGTTGATGGAACCAGTGACTCTCAACCATTCTCCAATGGCCTGTCAACAGTCTAAGCTGAATGAGCTCATCAGAACCCTCAATTGCAGGTGTTGTGGCAGCGGGGAGACTAACAAAGGCCACCAGGCCCACCATGACTACTGTGCCTATTGTGAGACATAAGCTAAGCTGGCTGCAGGTATTATATTTCAGTTGGAATCTACCACAGATGGCCATATGAGAGTTGAAAGCCCAATGTTGATTTGACGAAGATCTATGTTCTACGACTCCACCATCAATATGGACATTCATGTGTGCTTTTTAAGTTCCATGTGGAGGGTGGATTAAAGGCCTCTTTACATGGGCCAACAATGAGGGTAATCATCAGAAAAGAGCAATCGTAGGAATGCTTGCTCTTGATATTTGCCCGGTGTAAACCCCCATGATCGACCAAACACTTGTTTACTGGGTGGAAACAAACACCAAATCATTGTTTTTCAGCAGCAGATCATTCTGTTTGAACAGGGATCTGCTACCCAGAAACAATGATTTTCTATAGGGACGAGCAGTCAACTGAGAGGCTCACAATGAACCTAAAGTTTTTTCTGCAATTCCATGCTGACTCACGGGCTGCAGGGCTAGCTGCACAAGATTTCCAGGGGCCAAAACCCGGACTAAAACTGCAAATAAGTATGACGTAACCTTTACTATTTGCGCTAAAACAAAATACAAGTGTGATCCATTAAAACTATCGGGGAACCGTTGTCACTCTATAGTGTAAAGATCACATCTATCATCTGATAGGATATTGGAGTGAGGTGTTGGCTCAAAGTGCACATGAAATTCTGGTGGGGGGGAGGGTTGATCCACTAGTATTTTAGGGTGAATCTATAGGTATCTAGATTACTCAATATGTCCCAGGTCTAGTGGTCTCTGTGTGGTCTGGCTGCAGGCTACCTATTGGATTCTTCCGAAATAGCAGAGGAGTACTCGATTTTGTGAATACATGCTTTAATGAGCATCTGAGACATAGCTGATCCGTGGGTGTGTCGGTGAGTTGAACCCCCATTGATCAGATATTGATGACATCCTGAGTAGTGTTGAGCGAATCGAAGTATCTGAAGTGTACTTTGATTCGAATTTCAGGGAAAATTCGATTTGCTGCAAAGCTGAATTTCCTCCTGCTGCATGGTAACGAATCATGCTCACCTCATCCATTTGAAAGCAAAGAGGTCACCGTGGCCATCTTGATTGAAGATCCTGTGCCAGTGTGATGATGTAATCATGCACGGCGCAAGATTTTGGTCTGGAACTTCAATCAAGATGGCCGTAGTGGCCTCTTCGTGCTCAAATAGATGAGGTTAGTATTTTTATTTATTTTTTCACCGAGTAACCCATGAAAGCCCTAATTTTTTAAATCTCAGATGACATGAACGCGGCATCTGAGGGATTCAAGGACATGGGCGGCGCAATCACCCTTCTCCATCATTGGGCCCACTACTCACAAAAAAATGTGCTTCGTGATAAAGTCATTTGTCATGTAGCAAATTTGTTTGTGAAATTCGGCGAAGAAGCCAAATCGAAGTTTTCAAAACTTTACTCATCAGTATTAAGCATGTGGACATCCCCTTTAATAATCAAGGACCCTTCTTGTTGTCCAAAATTGTCCAAAATTCTTGTTCATTTTCCATGTACACTACAATCCCGACACATTCTACATTTTTATACATTTTTATACACCGTCCTGTGCCATAAACTCCAGGGAGGTGAACTATGAAAACATCATTTGTATATCATTTCTCATCATTCAATAGTTTTCCAACCCCTTTAAAATTACATTGAAAAATCTATATGATGTGCGCTCAGATTAATGAACTGTTTGAATCTGGATCAATAAGCACTCAAAGACTTGAACTGTTGACACTGGCTGGAATCAGTTACATGGCTGCTTTATTCACTTTAGAAGCGATGAGTATTTTGTAACTACAGGGGGACCACTTAATAAACGCACAATCTAATATATGACTTGGGCAGATTGCTCTTGCTTTCCCGGGGAACGAGTAGATAATCCGAACCTGGATGCTCCATCATTGCACATGTAATTACATTATCACTTCCCAATTAACACATTGATTTAAACATCCCAGGAAATGTTTACCTCGCCGAGTAAATGACCATCTTTTATTTGTCTGGCGGGACGGGCAAGATGAGATTGCAGAAGATATAAAACGAAGAGTAAAGGGAGATTAACACCGGAGAGCGTGGGCACTAAAATGATTTTTCGCTGCAAGTGTAAAAAATGGATGATTGAAACTCTAGGTTGTGCTCCAGCCCATTTGTATTCCATTGTGTTGTACTGACTGACATTTAAGTTGAGTACTTATTTACTTGTGTGTGCATGTGTTTATGAAGCATTATACCCTGAAGAAATACATTCAAATTTCTCTCGTTTCTCAAATATGTGGATAGATTTGAGTGGTATCAGCATGGTATCGGCTTGATTAAAAAAGAAAAAAAAACACTCTGTATTTTTAATCAAGCCACTGGCACTGACAGAAGTGTGCCGAGACTATGAAAGTCATCAAAAATGAATGCCTTGTAGTAGCTATATTCTTCCAATCCTTACTAGCCCTGTAAAAGAGTGCAAACAGATGGTTTTGATGTCAAACTTGTATGACATGACCACAACTTTAATCATATTCAGCAAAGCAGCGGTGGAGAACAGTCAGATGGAAC
The DNA here is from genome assembly GCF_014858855.1 of Bufo gargarizans. Lineage (NCBI taxonomy): Eukaryota > Metazoa > Chordata > Amphibia > Anura > Bufonidae > Bufo > Bufo gargarizans. The sequence continues at coordinate 77,886,888 of NC_058080.1, forward strand.
TCTATTACCTACAGGACCTATGGCCTTCTAAATGAATTTTCTGAGCTTATAAATTATATAGAGAAGTACCTATACATTTCTAAATGCTCACCAGATGAAGCCACCATAGCACAGAAGTAGGTATTTATCAACATTTTGCACAGTTCTGTGATGCACATTTGTTTTGATGCTGCTAGGGATTGCCATGGGCAGAATTATCAATGTAAAGGACTACAGTTCCCATTCATTCCTCTTTCCTCTCATAGACATTGCTTCCATTTACAGCTGTCTGAGTAATGATGCAGGTGGGTGTAAATGTGAATTGCCAGGGACAACCACAACAATCTATACACTCCTATAGGCTATAGTTTGGCAGCTGTTATCATGTCCATATTTACATTTCATGCTGTCCTAGGCACTTTAGTGCCCCCTTCCGATTGATGTACATACAATTTAGGTAGCTGGAGGCCAAATACTTCCTAGACCGTCAGCTGTCCATCCAAACTCCCCCATATGCACGCTTGCTCAACTGAAAGCACACTGCAAAAGAATCTATAAATCATCAAGGAGCAGATTATACTAAGGTTGGCCTTCCTATGCCAGTCTTATTAAGAAGCCCACTGGAGTTAGGTGCACCTAATTTATTAAGAATCGCACACCTCTTAATAAATGAGGTGCCTCTTTTTGCAGCCTATGACGATAAATAGAAAGCAATGACAGCTATGAGCTGGCATACATTTGCTCTATAAATTTCACCAGTTTCTGGTGTATTCAGTCATGTGTCCGCCATAGGGTCACAGTTGAGCCTGAGTCCCAAAGCCTCACCAGACTAACTGTGATGCTTCTCTGCTCCTGACACTGTGTGGCATGTGAGAGCCTGTGTATCCAGACTGCTACTCTCCCCTGTGCTGCCACCACTGTGAACCCTATAGCTATGTCACTGAACACATAGCTGGGGGATCAGCCAACAATGAGTTTGTTTGCAACCTGTAGAGGTAGATAAGTAGGTGGGCTACGGACCTCACAGTCTGTTGCTTCAAACTTTAGGGAGTATTTCCTCCTTTGGAGGCACAAAGAAGGCATTTTTACTTTGCCTGGGCACAAAGGGTGATTATTACTTTTTTGGAGGTACAAAAGGGGCCCTATTACCATGTACGGGGTACATAGGGGTCTTATTACTTTATGACAATAAAGGAGGATTATTTATTATTACGGGGCATAAAGAGCCATTATCACAGTGTCGGGATGTAGAAAAAGGGAGCATTATTGCTATACAGGGGCACAAAGGTGAACACTATTACTGTGCGGCACAAAGGGAGCATTATTTATTTGTGAGGGACACAAAGAGGAATTTTGCATTTGTAGGAGCATAATTGGGTTATCTATTCCTTTGTGTGGGCACGCAGTGGGTATTATTACAGTATATGGGCACACAGACCCAAAGAGGCATTATTTCGGGTACAATAGAGAACTATTACTGTGTGGGGCGCTGACATGACTGGAAGATATTTTGAAGGAGGTGTGGACTTTTGCACCAGGGCCCATGAGTCTTCAGTTACACCCCTATGTCTATTACTCCACTCTTCCTGCCTCCTCTTCTTCTCAACCTACTGACTGCAGGAGGGGAGGCAGATGGACGATAGTAACAGATGACTCCTGTGGAGACACATTTAGATGTACATAGGAGCTTTAGACCCAAACGGTAGGATTTTCTTAATCAAGGATTTCTACAGAGGAGCTTCTTTTTTTATGTTACATCCATTGTAGCGATAAAATAGTTGCATTTGCATACCATTTAAAAACCCCTTTAAAGTGTAATACTGCAAGATCTACCAGTAGGTGGCATCCTAGTGCAGTTTTTTTTTAACCAAAGCTGGGAGTGGATCATAAAAAAAAGAAAAGGAAGGACATATATTTGTCTTTTATTCAACTCCACCCAACACTCCTTCTCCCCCAATTATTATATGTAAGCTGTTCAGGTGTCACCTGGGAAGAGGGGGATGTTAAGGCAGATCTTCAGCAAGGCCCATCACAGCAGCAATTTTTTTTAAGGGGTGCTTTCAAATGCTTGTCTGGGCGTCCAGCAAACAAAAGAAAGTGTGCAGTTGATACATTTGAAGAAGGTTAAAAATGTTAAATCCTACCAGAAGTGGGAGGACATTTCCACAAGGATCTCCCTCAGTACACTGAGCTTCAGGTTGTATGCACCCATGCAGTGGCATAGCATTGAGGGCCGGGGGGCGTTGCCCAGGGCACAAAACTGAAAGGGGCGCCAGCAGGACAGCACCGCCAATTAGGCGAAGTGAGGCGATCGCCTCAGGCAGCAGGGCACAGGGAGATGAGTGCTCCATTGTGGAAGCGCTCATCTCCATAGTCATCTGTATCGCCGTCTTCAGGACAGCGATACAGATAGATGCTACGGGGCAGAGGAGAAGCGTCTCCCTTCCCCGTTCCTCTGATAGGCTGTAGGCACTAGGCCTGCAGCCTAAAAGGGGCTGATGCAGGTGGCGCAATGACGTAATTGCGCCACCTGAGCTGCACATTGCGAGACACAGGACGGAAGAGGCCTGCATCGCATCGCTGCCAGCATGATGGAGGAAAGTATGTTAGTTTATTTTTTTTATATGGTACAATACAGGAGAGGAGCGCTGTGGGGGCACTTCTTACTGGCACATGATTGGGGGGCATCTATGGGGGGCACTTACTGGAACATTATTGGGTGCATCTATGGGGCCACTTCTTGCTTGCACATTATTGGGGGGCACTATGGGGGCACTTTTTACTGGCACATTATTGAGTGGCACTATGCGGGCACTTCTTACTGGCACATTATTGGAGGGCACTATGGGGGCATTTACTGAGGCCACAAAGAAGGGGTATTTTAGGGCTCTGCATAGGGGCATTTTATACAGGGAGTCTGTGACATATTATGGTGGGTACTATGGGGAAGGGGGGAGAGGAGCACTATGGGGTAATCTACGGGGGGGCACTCAGAAGGGGTATTTTATAGTTGCAAATTATGGGGGACACTGAGGGCATTTACTGGGGCACTATATAGGGGTATTTTATACTGGCACATTATGGGGGCACTATGGGGAAGCGGGGAGAAGAACACTATGGGGGCTTTTACTGAAGCCACAAAGAAGGGGTATTTTAGGGCTCTGCATAGGGGCATTTTATAGTGAGAGTCTGTGACATATTATGGTGGGTAGAAGGGGGAAGAGGAGTACTATGGGGTCATCTACGGGGGGGGGGCACGAAGAAGGGATATTTTATACTTGCAAATTATGGGGGACACTGAGGGCATCTACTGGGGCACTATATAGGGGTACTTTATACTGGCACATTATGGGGGCACTATTGGGACATTATCTCAACTGGGGGCATTAAAAGGGGGTATTTTTTGCACTGGCACACATTATAAGTGGGCATTTTTGTACTGTTACATTATAAGAAAAATTATTACTACTGGGGAGGCATTATGGTGGGCTTTATTACTACTAGGGGTCTATGGGGAACATAATTACTAGTATGGGCACTATGGGAGCATTATTACTATTGAAGGAGACGTCACTGGATGTAAGAAGTATTGGACGCTGTATTACCCTGTATGTTCTGAAGTGATGGGAGGGGTGGATATAGAATTTGTCCCACACTGTAGCAGCCCGGCCCCAGACTTCAGGTCACACTGTGTGTGTTCTGAAATCTGGGGACTCACACTCATCTACTACATTATCTGTACTCAGAGAGTTATTACTGTGTTATCTGTGGTGTTATGTAGGACTGCAGGAGACATCTACTACATTATTTGTAAAAAAGGAACGTGGCCACAGGGTGGGGGGGGGCGCAATACTTGGCTTACCCCGGGTGCTGGCAACCTCTGCTACGCCACTGTACCCATGGCATAAGGAAGATGTGGTAGGGGTGTATTATAACACTGTCCACAGTTCCACTGGGCATACAACTTACCAAATGATGTTTGGCTCACAATTTGTGTTGCTGATGGAACATCTAGAGAAAACTAAAGTTTATACACCAACAGCCAGTGACTTGATACAAGTTCAGAGACCAGATCACTTCCAACTGGCCAGTTGAGAGTGAGAGTTCTGGTCTGGAACAAAAGGTCTCCACAAGTATGCAAGCTGGAGTCCCAGTAGGAACAGAACCCTTGTGTGGTCATCTGGCAACTGAGTACTCAGCTCCCAGGGTAGAAGATAAATCAGGGAGGGTGACACAGGGGCTACGAGGAACTCATTTACTCTGAGAATAGAGGAATTTTTTGGACTCCGAGTTTTGTCCTAGGGCTGCTTAGCTCCTGCTAACTTCTTGTAGTGGAGCAAGAGGTGGCAGCGTGGCTTAGAGACGGGCAAGTTACGGCAGCTCCTACTTACTCCTTGTGAGCCGGCACTATTGTCACTAGCACTGCAGTGAAGAGGAGATAGAGGAGAATCGCTAATTTTTCTACTCCTCCTTTTCCTTGTTGAGGTGTGCGCCAGCGGCATCGACCTGACTGCCTGTGAGCTTCACAGCTCACACTTCAGCCTGAAAATCCCTGCCTGCTGCTGGCCCTGTGCACTGTAAATGTCCTAACCCCTACCTCCACACCCATACACATCTGGTTATCCAACAGAGGGGAAATAATTGTACAAAAGATGTGACTGCCCTGGTACCTTCCCCTCTTCCTGCTAGGTGGCACCCTAGGCACTAAACCTTCAGTACCTAGTTGAAAATACAGCCCTGGTTCTTATACCAGGTGCCATTTTATTTACCAAACTGGGTCTTACTCTGGCTTTTCATATTGTAGCTTATACTTTCTCTAACTGTCCAAAGATCAATTTTACTGTCCAATATGAGCTGTGCAGATAGAGCCATGTGCATATTGTCACACATGGACTGCCTATTGCAACCCCTGAATGCGTGACTTGTCAACAATCAGTTTGGAAACAGTCTTTTGTCCGTGGTTGATTATTAATGTCTTTGCTGTACAAATGTAGATTGTAGGTTCCCAGCTGAATATGATTATTAATATATTTGAGTAATTTGTACTAAACAAAGTCTCCTCTAAGTAAAATTGTATTAAAAACATTTTCCACATCTGTACACTTATCACATAGTGTCAAGAAGGAGGGGAAAAGGTTGGCAGAGGAAGCAGGAGGAGCAAGACTGCATAGAGTACCATAGACCCACCCTTGGTGCATTTAACTGCTTATTTGCATACACACACAAAACATTTTCCTCCAGAATAAAACAACGGATTGCTAAGTGAAATGTATTGAATTTAGCTGAGCTAGCCTTTACAGAGCATTGTGTCTGGTTTAACAGTGAATTTGCTGGTGGCAGACTCTGGGCACCTAAAAAAAATAAAGGGGTTTTCCCATGATGTTATGCCAGAGCAATTCAATAATCCACCTTCTGTCTTTCTTTGCACCTCTAAATCAAAAATGTATGATCCCTACATGTGAAAGTAGTAACCAATCACTAACTAATCACAGTGGTAACTTTAGTAAGGTCAATGCTTCATCTTAAATCATACCTGGGTTTTCAAAAAAGTTTGCATAATGGCTGTGCTTCTTTGTACAACCATAACTGTAAAGTAACAGGTATTTTTTGGGCTTTCATAAAGTCTCCTTTAGCCATATTATTCCATTTCAGCTGCACAGCTAAATGCATTTCTCTCAGAAGCAGGAATTGTCTTCCTTCTGTCAGTACTGTATGGAGAGACTTCACTTCCCTTACTTTCCACTATGAAGCAGTATAGAAATAGTTGTTTTATCAGGCTTATGCTTTCGGCTAAACTGTGACACCCCCCCCCCCCCTCAACTTCCTCTCTCAGCTATCTTCTGAGTCTCTGTTAAAAGGGATGGATCTTGCCTGACAACAGGCAGTGGACTGCAACTTAGGTGGAAGTGAGACCCCTAGAGGCCATGACTTTACGTTTTTTTTCAGGTGGATGCAGGCATATTTTTTAGACAGTGAGGGGAGGGGAGCACTGTTTTGTTGTCTCGGGGGACACACCCTTGAATTGGAGTCTCCTGTCTGGTGGTGGCTGGGGTACCCCTTGGTGTTAGACAAACAACAGGGTGCAGGACAGGTGCCCAGATTTGGATATGCAGACAAATGACCAGACAATCTTGGTTAAAGAAAAATATAGCTGGATGGTGCAGTACAAATGTAGATAGCAAGCACAGTTCTATTTTCTCAAAGTTTGTATATAGAATGAAAGGTAGTTACTATGATGGTCCTGTCTGAGCCCCATTTTATACCAACATCTTCCCAATTGACCAAAGGTGCACAATTTCCTTCTCAATATCTCTGCAATGTCCAACTGTGTGGTGCAGTCCTTCCAAGGATGGCCAGTCCTTCTCAGTAGTGTGGCAGGCAACTGAAGCAAGATAACTCTAACCATGTGCAGTGAAGTCTATGGCCATAAGTGTGTGTCACCCTTCACTTGCATTTTTGTCCACGCACTGTTCCTTTTAATGGTCCCCAACCTTCTATAAAAGTCTGTTCTTCTCTCCCCCATAAGTTGACTATTATCACAGTTACTTTTCTGGCTACTTGTTGGATAAGGATTTTTTTTTTTCCTTCATTAGCTACAGCTTCTCTGGCTTAGACCCCAGCAACTATCACACACATGTTCTATCTTGGCCTACTTGCCAGAAATTCCCTAACCAGGAGGGGGGGGGGGGGGGGGGGCAGTGCACCACCTGGCAACTGACTCTAAGGTCTGCTAGTTAACTACTTCCTATCCATATATAGCTTTTTGGAATACACAGTGCACAATAGAATCACACTGGCTACTGTTATTAATGAAAGAGCATATTCAGCATACATTAACTCTTATCTCACAGTGTAACATTTTGGCAACTTTAGCAGTACATTATAGCATTAATCTTTTTACAAGTGAACTAATGGATCACTTTTGTCACTGTACTGCTGTCATTTGTGCTGGAGTCAGTGGAGAGTGGCTATCAATCCCAGTCTTCCTTGTATGACATAGTTGACCATGATAATGCGGCATAAAACTGTGGTGCTGCTGACTATTGATATCGGCTCCAACAAAGGCCCCTTGCAGATGAGCGTGTCTTAATTATGTTCGGATGCATTGCGGAAGCGTTCAGTGAAAACTGCGCTATTTTGCAAATCGCGTTCAGTTGTTCCGTTTTCATCGTGCAGGTGCAATGCGATTAACTGTATTTTGCACGCGTATGATAAAAAACTAAGTGTTTACAAACAACATCTCTTAGCAACCATCCGTGAAAATCTCATCGCATCCGCACTTGCTTGCAGATGCGATGCGATTTTCACGAAGCCCTATTCACTTCTATGGGGCCAGCGTTGCGTGAAAATCGCAGAATATGAAACATGCTGCACTTTTTCACGCAACGCAAAAGTGATGCGTGAAAACCACCACTCATGTACTTCGCATTGCACCCGCGCTGAATTCTCGCTCGTGTGAAAGGGGCCTAAGGGGAAAATAAATATATGAAGTAGATAGAAGGTATATGTTTAGCCCCTCGCTGGTTACTGTGTATGAGGTGAAAGCAAACCAGCTGTTCATCACATACACAGCAGATAGAGGGACATTTGTATATTTCAGTATATTCTAATGCTAGGTATTGAATTTTTTTTTATATTTTATACTTCTAATATTTTTTAATCCTTTTTAGTTTATATTTGTATTGATCAATAAATGTATATGTGAATGCTTTCATAATTCTGCATGCTTCAGAGCTGACATCCTGCCACATTCCCTGCTGGTAAAAAGTCTGACTTGTGTAGTCTTTATACCAGGTACTGCACAGTAATCTGATATAAGAAAAATGAACACTCCTCAGTAGAGATGAGTGAATCGATTTTATACTAAATCGGATTTTGCTGGATTCGAATCCAAATTTTTGGTGGTTTGATTTGGGCAAATTTTGGAGCAAGAGAGACCATTTTATTATTTTTAAAAAGGGAGAAACAAGAGAGAACATATGAGTCCTATGAGACCTCAGAGTGTCATACACAGATTTTCAGGCCAATCGGAGCACTTTTGATTCAGGTAGGATCGATTCTGCTGAATCAAAACCAAATCGAATTTTGGGAGATTCACTCATCTCTACTCCTCAGCTATGCTGCTAAGTATATGATTGTTGACAAACTTGTTGACTGTTTCCAATAGCAACCTAAATAATTATGATTGCATCTCTAAATTATACAGACTGTAACTAAGGATCAGTGCTAGATAAGCAATATCATATATTTGTAAAAATTCTAGAGTTATTCCAATTGAGGGCCTATATACCAAATAGATAGCCTAGTCTGCTGTCATGGAGCCGAATCACTTACTTGTTTGTAAGAATCCCTTCTCAAGAGAGTGGGGGCTAACCCAAAGGAATCGGGGGCTCGCTTATACTATGTGGTTAGGGTGCAGTGATAAATCAGGCCTTATTGTTATATGTTTCCTATCGGCCACTTCTACTACTTGGGTTGTATAATATAACTAGAGATGAGCGGAAAAAAATTTTGCGTTGTGACTAAATTACTTTGTCACAAAGCGCATTTCTTTGTAAGTAGTAGGTGCAATGACAGGGAATGGCGATTGTGCCGATGCCCATCATTGTACCACTCCGATGCCATGTCCATACATGTTTGCACATCTGACAGTAATAATACAATGCAAAATTAAAATTAAAAAAATCATACTTAGCTCCTTTGTTTGAATGCGACGAGCCCGCCAACACCATCTTGATTGAAGATTTAGCGCAAAATCTCGCACGGTCCGTGATAATGTCATCACGTTAGCCGGCACGTTGACGCCATATGTCACCGCACATGGGATTTTGCGTGATGCTGGCAGCCGGCTCTTCGCTCTCAAACGGAGGAGGTTAATATCATTATTTTTATTTTATTTTTTACTCCCATTCAGTGGAAATCGATTCGCTACCACGAAGCATAAGGAAATTTCCCACTAAATATAACTTCATGACAATGCAAATTTTTTTTTACAACACATACATTTTAGTCTAAAAGATAATAGGTTTATATTATTTTTTACTTTTCCTTCTTTAGAGTCAATCTCTTTCATCTAAATCAACATTGTATTCCTTATGTTTAAAAAAAATGCTGCATTTGCTCCAATAAACCATAGGTGATATTGGACAATCATCTGCAGTGTGTGGACTGTAGTGCATACAGATGACAAGGAAAAAGCACAAAATGCCTTGGCCTATTGGCGAGCTGAATTTGCAGAGATGGGAAATTGCCTGGGGGATTCTTTGACAGGCTGGAGGGATTTAGGTGCAAGAACAGGAGGAAAATCTATGCGGCTTTAAATCATCAGTCCCAAAATGTCAAGGAGGTGAGAGGAGAAAAAAGAAATACATCTGGATGATTTTTGGAATACTAAAGGTGAAAGCTAGAAGACTCATAAAAAGCTGATATTCAAGTTTTCAAAGCAGATAAGGGTTCAACTGCTTCAGGAAGAGGAAAAGGCGATGAAACCGCCGAGTGCCGCATCATGGTCACGTGGCAGTAGAGGAAGCCATTTTTAATCCTACAATAATATAAATTAATAGAAATGTCTGATTTCAAAAAATTATTTCACCTTAATTTCAAAAATATTTTTAAAGGGACGTCCCTATTTATAACTATTTGCATAGAAACATAACTGTGCTTCACCTGTGCTATCAGGGCATCTTCATTGCTCTGGTTGCACCCAAGCTCCACTACTTTTTGTGGCCAGCCGCTCCCTGGTTGCTTTGATTAACAGGGACAGACAGTGGCATGGAAGCGCTGGCCTCAGAAAGAAGCGGATCTTGTGTGCAACAAGAGCAATGGTGACACCCCCGTTGCACCAAAGGCTTAAGTTGCATACTCAGAAAAAGTATCATAACTCAGGAACGGAGCCGCGGATCAACAGAAGAAAAAAACTGTGTTTTAATAAGGTGAACCACAGCTATGTTTCTATGCAAATCGTTGGACAAGGAGGTCGCTAGTGACAGATTTAACGCATTGAGAATTGTCTGACACATGAAGGCACATGACAGAGGAGATTGAGTTTGGTTTGCAATATCTGCAGAGATGAGACGCCCTAGGTATCACAGAGAAGAAAAGAGAAAAAGAACAACTACATTTAGAGAAGGAAATAACCATGACATCACTGAATATGTTTATTCTCCATGATTACTGTATTCACATTTATGATGGTAATCTGCCATTGTATGAGGGTAATGGTCAGTCATAGTACTGGATAGTAGTAACAGTATAGGGATAATAATCAGTCACAGTATGGGTTAATAATCAATTATAGTATGGCTGTAATAATCAGTCATAGTTTGGCGGTAATAATGTTTTTTGTTAAGGGAATAATTCAGCAGTTTTGACCATGCTAAGCCTGAAGAATAGTCTGTGCTTTTACTGCTCATCAACTGCGGGACTGTCCTTCTAGATCAAAGATGGAAAATGTCACTGTCTGAGTGATGATCAGGGAGGTCATTTAGATGCACAGGTATTTCCCGAAAGATATGATCAAGTACTCTTGTCCAGTGATGGCCAGCCTTCTCTGAACTGCCTGCTCCTGGTGACTGCATTTGATTTCAGACCAGCTTACGCACAGGCACAGGTAAGGGCTTACCTGGGCCTCGCCGGACTTGTGAGAAAAGATGGCAGCCCGTATGTGTTCGCGGGCGAACAATGCGAACTGGCCATCACTGCTCTTGTCTGTTCATTTATATCCACAGGGAAGGTTTAACGTTTGTTGATTTGTGGACCGCTGCAAACTTTGTGGACCGCTGCAAACTTTGTTCATTTTCATTTTGTGTCTGCTTTGGGTCTCATGGTCAGTAAATGACCTGAACCCATTATGGTGTCAGAGGTGGATACCACTCCATTAGTCTGTGTGTTTAATGACTTGGTTATGACGGTTGGGTCTATTCATTCTCAAATAAGTTTATTATTTGTTATGAAAAAAGCCAAAGTCAAGATCGGAACCAGCCCAGTATCAATACGTTAGACAGAGAGTGGTCAAAAAGGCAAGCCCAGGTCAGTACACAAGTAATCCAAAAATACACAAACACAACCAGGAACACAGCTAAAGGTGTATTGCCAGAGCGCTCCATAGGACGGTATACAATCTTCACATAAACTGGGCAGCCTGCCTGTCACTCAGCCCACCGGCAATCTCCCCCAGTGCACACACGCTGCAGGGAGAAAGAGCATTGCGCTCTGTTTCTAAGGATGTGACCGCATCACTGGGGGGACGTGGCCTGGTAGCACGTCTCATCCGGCATGGCCGCGCCAAAGCCAGAGCCTGCAGCACTGGAGACTTGGCAGGTAAGTTCATATAAAATAAACCGATCTATGATGGAAGTATATGGCAAACAGCCGACAGTACATGATTTTCCCCAAACTTTTTTTCTTTTTGTCACTGTGTGAAATTAACTCACTACCTGACAGTTTGTCTGAAGGAATTTATTGTCTAGTTAAAAATATGAGTAAAACTAAATGCCAATTTGTAAATCTCTTATCCTGATGGGGAATCGCTAGCTGCCTGTCATCTCTGTGGTAAGCTTTGACTGCTGTAATTTTGCAATAAACTGTAAGGATGAGGCTGCCAAGTATGAACTTGTCACCAGTGGGGGGAAACTATTCTTGAAAACAGTTGCTTAAGCTTAGATATTGGAAAGGCATAAGAAACTCAAATCAAAAAGTCAATACATTTTTTGATTGTTTTTTCAAAGGGGTTTTACCATGACCATCAAAAAGTAAAGGTTTGAATGAGAAGGTGTGACTAGTTCTGACTCCTCCATTTTATGGAGAGGGACAGTAGTTGTTTGTCCTCCATCTGACAATAGAGACTAAGGGTCCATTCACACATCCGTATGTGTTTTGCAGATCCACGGATCTGCGGAATCCGCAAAACACGGACACCGACAATGTGCGCTCCGCATTTTACGGCTCGCACATCGTCAGCACTTTAATAGAAAATGCCTAATCTTGTTCGCAATTGCGAACAAGAATAGGACATGTTCTATTTTTTTCGGGAACAGAATTGCGGACCCGAAAGTGTGGATCCGCATTTCCGGATCCGGACAACACATAGTGTGGCCCCGTAGAAATGAATGGGTCCGCAATTTCGTTCCGCAAAATGCTGTTGAGCAAACTTGTGTTTTAAGTTCGGTGTCTAAAGTTCGGATTCAGGTTATCGAAGAATCCCATTATTAATTCCGCTACCACGGACCACAACGGAATTTGGAATCCATATAGGGATTCTTCGATAACCCAAAGCCGAACTTAAACCACAAGTTCTCTCAACACTAGCCATCAACATACAGCCCCATGTAAATAACATCACTCCCTCCCCCAGCCCCCTACAACATACAGTCTCATGTAAATAACATTACTCCCTTCTACAGCCATCATTAACATACAGTCCAATGTAAATAGCATCACTCCCTCCTACAGTCACCATCAATATACAGTCCCATGTAAATAACATGACCCCCTCCTCAGCCACCTCCAACACACAGTTCCATATAAATAACATCCCTCCCTTCAGCCCTTATATATAGTTCTAGTTAAATAACCACAACTCCCAGCATTGCTCTGCCTCTCCCTTCACTTACCTCTCCTCATGTAGCAGACATCCCTACAGCTTCTTCCCCCAAGTCTTCTCCTCTTCACTGCCTCCTCTCCTGCACTAATCACATGATGGTGACATCATCGCAGGTCCTTCCCAACCACCGCCTATTTTGCTGGTCACATGACCTGTGATGTCACCACAGGTCCTTCAGCTCTTTCAGTGCATTAGATTCAATTGTATTGCTCTCCTGGGGATAGCAATACAGTTGTATCTAGCAGGCAGGCAGGACATTCGGGGCCTGGGACAGACCCCGAATGTTTTAACCTAGCAATGCCCCTGAGATAGATAGATAGATAGATAGATAGATAGAAAGACACCTGTATTATAAAAAAAAGCTAAGTTGATCGGTATCACACCACCTAAATACCTCATAAAAAAAGCGTAATTGTTTTGGCTGCTGGAAGCTTTGTACCTCAAGCCTCGCAGCATTTACGTAAGGATAAGATTTGTTTGCTATAATTTAACACTCACTCCCATCTTCAGAAATATAAATCAACATCCTTCATTTGCATTTATCAGCGGTTTTATTAATACACCATCCCGTTAATATATTATTGCGGTATTTTTCAAAAGCAAATGGTACATAATCATTAACTTTCTGTGGAAATTAATTGCTGACAAACATTCATTATAATGTCTGATCATTAATAGCGCTCAACAATTATACAATGTAAAACATGTCTACTGATCCTGAACATTATTAGAGGTAGATGAAGAACCAATAAACATACCTAGAAGTATATAAACAATCTATATACTGTCCCCTAACACATTTGGCTTAAAGGGGTAGGTCATCAATATCAGATCGGCGCAGTGCACATGTGCGGTCTTCGTTCTCTCATTCTCTCCATTGCTGCTGCCTATGGTCTTTGCCATAGACATCAGCGGTGAGCAGGTAGAGAGAAGAGAGATGGCACACGTGCACTGCGCCGATCTGATATTGATGACCTATCCTCAGGATAAGCCATCAATAGTAAATGCCTGAACAACCTTTTTAAGACAAATGTGTAAGTCTAAGGCCCCTTGCAGGCGAGCGTGTCCGGATTAGGTCCGGTTGCGTCCTGGTGCATTGTGGCAAACCCGCGCGAGTAGGTACGCAATTGCAGTCAGGTTTTGACTGCGATTGCGTTCCGATGTTCAGTTTTTATCGCGCGTGTGCAATGTGTTTTGCACGCGCGTGATAAAAAAATGACTGCGGTTCCCAGACCCGAACTTCTTCACAGAAGTTCAGGTTTGGGTTAGTTGTAGTGTAGATTGTATTATTTCCCCTTATAACATGGTTATAAGGGAAAATAATAGCATTCTGAATTCAGAATGCATAGTACAATAGGGCTGGAGGGGTTAAAAAAAATAATAATAATAAATTAAGTCACCTTAATCCACATGTTCGCGCAGCCGGCATCTCTTCTGTCTTCATCTGTGAGCAATAGGACCTTTGATGACGTCACTACGTTCATCACATGGTCCATCACATGTGATGAGCGTAGTGACGTCATCAAAGGTCCTATTGCTCACAGATGAAGACAGAAGAGAAGCCGGGCTGCGCGAACAAGTGGATTAAGGTGAGTTAAATTATTTTTTTTAACCCCTCCAGCCCTATTGTACTATGCATTCTGTATTCAGAATGCTATTATTTTCCCTTAGAACCATGTTATAAGGGGAAATAATAATGATCGGGTCTCCATCCCGATCGTCTCCTAGCAACTGTGCGTGAAAATCGCACTGCATCCGCACATGCTTGCGGATGCTTGCGATTTTCACGCAACCCCATTCATTTCTATGGGGCCTGCGTTATGTGAAAAACGCACAAAGAGGAGCATGCTGCGATTTTCACGCAACGTACAAGTGATGCGTGAAAATCACCGCTCATGTGCACAGCCCCATAGAAATGAATGGGTCAGGATTCAGTGCGGGTGCAATGCGTTCACCTCGTGGAATACTCCCCGTGTGAAAGGGGCCTAACATTTACATCCAAAAAAGTCCCTTTTTAATGCAATGTAAATCCAACTGCCTGACTGTTGCCTTGTACAGTTACTGAATGAACCACAATACCAATGCGATTGTAGAAATAGAAGCCCATCATTTTACATGACAAGAAAAAAATGTTTTAGGATGCAAAGAGCACTGCTGTCACCACATTCGAAACTTGGATTGACATAGAAGAGCACATTTCATGTTTCCTGTGCCCTACCTAGTCAAATCATAACAGCATAGAGCAACATTTAGTGGTATAAATACCCATAAAATCACAGAAAATCAGGGTCAGATGTTATAATAATGATCTCATAAAATCAAGAGAAAGAAGTTGTACATGACATTGTAAATGACAATCGTATCAAAATACAGTAAAACATTAGACGCAGTAGGGTATAAAACAATTGTGTAGTAGGCCTAAAATCCTGCAATGTATATAAATTGCTGCCACAGTGCTGGAGAGCAATTATTAAAGCAGAGGGAACCAGAGGCCTATGCAGATATCATAGGGACCCATATTGAATCCAGGTGGGAGCTGAAACATTGCTATGGACAAAAGGTGAATAAAGTACGACACTATTTTTTCAGCCATTTTTTGTGTGCTGCAATAATTTTTTTAAATTATATAGAATTTTGATCCTAGTTTGGGAATTAGTGGCTTGAATTTCAGAGGTTGGCTGAAGAGGATCAGGTGGCCATGACTATGCTGGGGAGAAAGAAAACAAACCCCGGACCAGAAGATGGAGACCCTGGAGCCAGCTTAGAGGACTGAAGGCGGGGATGATTGTTTCAGTAGGGGAAGCAAGTTGCCACATCTGATAGAAATTATGAATTTACAGACAACCCCTTTAAAGATGTGCCACATTTGGTAAATTTGATACAAAGTCCTCCAATGCAGACTTTGAACAAAACTATTTATGATAAATTCTCCCCAATGAGGGACAGTTCCTCCAGAACATGAGATGCAGTTGTAGCGTCATCTACCTCAAGGATCACATATGAAAGACACTATAATAAAAAGAAATTCCGCAGCACTTCCAAGGCGTAAAATGAAAAAAGTTTTTTTATTTACCAGACAGCAACGTTTCGATCCTTCTCTCTGGGATCTTTCTCAAGCAGATCCCAGAGAGAAGGATCGAAACGTTGCTGTCTGGTAAATAAAAAAACTTTTTTTCATTTTACGCCTTGGAAGTGCTGCGGAATTTCTTTTTATTATATGCTTTGGAGGGGGACCGCCTTCACAGCCGCTGGCACTCCGCTTACATCTATTTTCGCAGTGCGGCTCCTGTTGCCCTTTTTTCTATATGAAAGACACTAGCTAGAATTCTGGTCAAGTAAAATGTAGAGTTGAGCACGAATATTCGAAAATCAAATTTTTATCGCAAATATGGCCACTTAATATTTAGAATATAGTGCTATATATTCGTTATTCGAATACTCGTCATTTTTTCCATCTGAACACATGATTCCTCCCTGCTTCTTGCTCGTGGGCCAATGAGTCATTGGCCCACAAGCAACTTAAGCAGGGAGGAATCATGACTTCAGATGGAAAAAAATTACGAATATTCTAAAAAAAAACTAATATATAGCACTATATTCATAAGTGATAGTAAAAAAAAAAAAAAGAATGTAGAATATAACGAATATAAGAATTCACGAATATATGACGAATATTCAACAAAATATTTTCAAAATATCACGAATTCGAATATGACCCCTGCCGCTCATCACTAGTAAAATGATTTTTCTCTCTAGAGAGGCACTTTGAAGGCTATATACACCTTTGGAGGAATTTTATTTACATTGTTGCATTGTACTTATTTTGAGCTAAACATCATTTTTTACTTGGTCTATATTAAAAATATGGAATTCTTTTTTGTGTATATAGCTGAGATGCTGTAGTAGCAGCCTCTGGATTTTCTCTCTTTTTTGTCAGTTGGGGAGCTGAAGGGCTCCTTATCTCTGTTCTCTGACATTATAAACACTCATCAAAGCTTAATCCTTATCTTACTGATTAGAATGTGCTTTAAATTTTATTTTTTATTTTTTCCTGCAAGGTTGGGAGGGGGGTGGGATAGGTGGGGTGGGTTGGGGATGATCTCAGAATTTATAATATTATAAATGTTATGTGGATATGTATTTTTGCATTATAAATAAAATATGGAAATTAAAAAAAAAAAAAAAAAAAAGATAGAAGAATCTACTCCTACCAGTACCTTTTATCATTTTGAGCATTGCGGACATAGAATATCCCAATTGCGGTTGCAGATCATAGAGTAAGTGCCGCAGCCAAGGAGAGGAGGTAACAGTGTGCTACCTAAAAAAAAAATTATGGGAAGCCTTTTGGATGCATAGACTGCAAACTATGGGAATATGAATTAAATAGTTTTCTTAGAATTGTATTTATTAGTTTTCAAATATGGACCAAATAGGCCTCTATAATGATGTTTTATAATAGTACATTAGATTTATTCATCCTATCAACAGGTACAGCATTGAATCTACATTGGATCCATTAAGTCTAGGCTAATACATCATTGTTGGTGATTTCTTTCATGGACAATTGTATATAGTAATCACCATGGTCATCAATTGGTAGTGGGCTATTTAAAGGGTGTATTTTCACTTCTAGGAATTTGTATGTTTGAAAAAGGCACGTGTCTGAGCCAAAACGTGTCACATGTTATACATATTGATGCAATAATAAAGTCACAAGCTCCATGGAAAAAAAAAAAAAAAAAAAAAGAATGTGCTTTAAATAAGTGTTTATGACCTCTTAGTAATTTCGAGATAAGGTTTATTGGCACAAAATGTAAGTGAAAGAACCAGTCACACAGGAAAACTTTTAACCTTTTGTGAAAGAACAGGTCAATATTTTTAATAAAGGCCAATTGAAAATAAAATTTTAAGCCAAAAATTTGTAAAATGCAATCATAAGCAAAAATTGCCTCCAAAGGCGTACATAGCCTTTAACATTGACAAGTTATGAATAGTTCAGTTTCTCGACTCCACTGGCGCTGCTCCTTCTTGTGTGCTACAGTACCGCAAAATCTGCTGCTTCAGGGGAGCTAAAATCAAACAATAATATACAAGATACTGCGCACCACCTTCCCCCCTTCCTATCCTGCTAATTCTGCTGGGACGGGATAACCACTTCATGTCAATATTTAAATCAAGGTTACCTTGTTGTTGACTTTTATTCTGTGGTTTCCTCTTCACTTCTATTGCAGGTTTTCTTACAGGATGTTCCGTGGGTTCAGTGTCTGTATGCTGGAGCACGTCCCGGCCGGTGTAGTAACTCCGTTATTCAGATGCTCGCGCTCACGTGGAGCTACCCAGTGACGTCACTTGTACGAGCTATGGATCACTGTGAGTGCCAAGTTTCAAACAATTACGTTGTTCTTTATCAGGGAATCATTTTGGCACTACCAATACCCCCTTTTATATAAGCCTGTCATACCTTCCTGCATTAACTCTTACTTAACCGAACCCATTATCCCCATTCATTCACGCTATGGTGCTCCCCCCTTTTTTTTATTCGATTGCAAACAGCTCTGCTTCCACATTCAAGTCTTTTTGTACTATTGTGTCCATATTAGAAATCCATTTTGTTTCAACTTTTGACATACTTTTAATGTAATCCCCCACTCGTTCATCCATTTTTACTATTTCCAACCCGCAAAACATTGATCCCTCAAATTTCCCTTCTTGTTTGTTCTTATATAGTAGAAAAGATTGTAGCCAGCTCACCTTCCGATCCTGTGTGACGGTGCACGGGGCGGACTCAAGCCAGTCCAAAG
This sequence comes from Bufo gargarizans, assembly GCF_014858855.1. NCBI lineage: Eukaryota > Metazoa > Chordata > Amphibia > Anura > Bufonidae > Bufo > Bufo gargarizans. Next base: position 77,905,269 of record NC_058080.1, read on the forward strand.
GTAGATACACAAAGTAGAAAAGGCTCCGGCACCAGAAGGACGTAGTGAAAAATCCCGGTCTTTATTTTTGTCACCACAATACAGGTACAACCAGCAACAGTGACACTGGAACCCACTTATCCCCACGATCTACGCGTTTCGAACAGTGTTGTTCTTATAGTGTTTTGACAATGGATGCCCCTCAAATTTTCTCTGAATATTGTATACGTGTTCTCCCAATCTCTTTTTTATTTGCCTCTTTGCGCGACCAATGTATATTTTATTGCAAAGCCATTTAATTGCATATATTACTCCTCGGCTGTTAGGTGTTCTCTAATGTCATATTTATATGAACCATCACTGTTTTGTATTTGAAATTGTTTTTTATTTATTTTTTTTGTGATTTTTTTTACATCCTATACATTTTTTGCACAGATAAAATCCTATCGGTAGGCTTTTATCTAATATCTTTTTATTTTCTATTGCCGCACCTTTCCTGGTAGACGCCCACTATATTCCCTATATTTACTGCTCTTCGGTAGGTACACAAATTTTGGGGCTTCTGGGATATGCTCTCCAATTAATTAATCCTCTTTTAAGATATCCCAGTGTCTATTTACTATCTTCCTAAAGTACTTTGTCTTCCCGTTATATGGTATGATGATGGGTTTCCTCTCTTATTTTCTGCAATTCCCATGTTTTTTAGTTATTTTTATTGTCTTATGGGTCTTCTAACAGTTGTCTATCTTTTTGCACTATTTCAATTTATATATATATATATATATATATATATATATATATATATATATATTAGGTATAAAGAAGATTTTTACCTCCAAACGTGGGGTACCGCGATGGGGATGAGGTTCGCACCGGGGTTTACTAATCCATATGTGGGATGGTGGGAGCATGAACATATACACCCCAATAGTGAGCTCCGGGCGGGCCTCGTCCTATGGAGGCTGTTCATAGATGATGTCATTTTTATATGGGAAGGGGGGGAGACAACATTGAAGGGATTTTTTAAAGATATCAATAAAAATGAATTTTATTTAGATTTTACCCCAACTTATAGTAGAAAATAAATACATTTTTTAGATCTCATTATTTATATTGAAGGGAAAAAAAATTGCACCAAAACCTTTAATAAACCCACAGATTCTAACAGCTTTATTTAAAAAAAATGTTGCTACCTACCTCGGTGGCTTGAAAATATACCCAGAAGCCAATTTTTTTGTATCAAAAGAAAATGTACTGAAGTAGAGGAATATGAAAAGGAAGCAGAGGAAATGCAGAAAAAAATCAAACTAAAAGGATACAATACACAAAAATTTATAATTTAAAAAAATGAAATTTGTGCTAAAAGATAGACAACAACTGTTAGAAGACCCAACAGACAATAAAAATAACTAAAAAACATGGGAATTGCAGAAAATAAGAGGAAACAATCCCACCCATCATCATACCATATAACGGGCAGACAAAGTACTTTAGGAAGATAGTAAGTAGACACTGGGATATCTTAAAAGAGGATTAATTAATTGGAGAGCATATCCCAGAAGCCCCAAAATGTGTGTACCGAAAAGCAGTAAACATAGGGAATATAGTGGGCGTCCACCAGGAAAAGTGCGGCAATAGAAAATAAAAAGATATTAGATAAAAGCCTACCGATAGGATTTTATCTGTGCAAAAAATGTATAGGATGTAAAAATTCACAAACAAAATTACAAAAAACTATTTCAAATACAAAACAGTGATGGTTCATATAAATATGACATTAGAGAACACCTAACAGCTGAGGAGTAATATATGCAATTAAATGCCTCTGCAATAAAATATACATTGGTCGCACGAAGAGGCAAATAAAAAAGAGATTAGGAGAACACGTATACAATATTCAGAGGGGCATCCTTTGTCAAAACACTATAAGAACAAACATGAAGGGAAATTTGAGGGATCAATGTTTTGCGGGTTGGAAATAGTAAAAATGGATGAACGAGGGGGGATTACATTAAAAGTATGTCAAAAGTTGAAACAAAATGGATTTTTAATATGTACACAATGGTACAAAAAGGCTTGAATGTGGAAGCAGAGCTGTTTGCATTTGAATAAAAAAAATGGGGGAGCAACATACCAAATAGTATAAATGAAAGGGGTTAATGGGTGCGGTTAATTAAGAGTTAATGCAGAAAGGTATAACAGGCTTATAAAAGAGGGGGTATCGGTAGTGCCAAAGTGATTCCCTGATGAAGAACAACTTAATTTTTCGAAACTTGTTGGAATTTTGGCACTCACAGTGATCCATAGCTCGTACAAGTGACGTCACTGGGTAGCTCCACGTGAGCGCGAGCATCTGAATAACGGAGTTACTCCACCGGCAGGGTCCTGCTCCAGCAGATTGACACCGAACCCATGGAACATCCTGTAAGAAAACCTGCAATAGGAGTGAAGAGGAAACTACAGAATAAAAGTCAATAACAATGTAACCTTGATTTAAATATTGACAAGGAGTGGTTATCCCGTCCCAGCAGAATTAGCAGGATAGGAAGGGGGGAAGGTGGTGCGCAGTATCTTGTATATAATTGTTTGAAGTTATGAATAGTATAACAAATCTCAACAAGTATGATCCCTCATCTATAAATCTCCAACGATTCCAAATAATGCATTTTTTGTGATTATTGAAAAACGGATTCTGCACTTTATTAAAATCCACAGACGATTTGCAAATAGAATCAGGCCTTCATTTCATTTTCTTTCTGCAGACATTATATCTGATTAACATTCGAGCATTAGGCAACTGAAAACTCTGGCTATGCTAAAGAAGACAGCTGTCTTGTTGCATTGCTCCATACAGTCTGCCTCGTTCTGCCATTCATTATTTAATCTTCTTTTTAAAGACTCAACAGACTTTTCCCCTGGCCATCTCATTTTGGGCCAATCAGCTCACACAGTAGGTTTTAGTTTTAGACTGTTCCAGACGTACCAAGGAAACAATTGATCAACAACCGTTAAATTGAAGTTTATCTAATTTGAGAAGTAAAGATGGATGGCATGAAATAAAGGTCCTTGAAATGGACAAATTACAACTTCCTACCCGCAGTTTATTATAGAAAAGGCTGGAGAGTAGAAGCCACTCATAAATATGTGTTGAATGCTCAAAAGAATAAATAAGAACTTGAAAAATTAATGAAATCCTATAAATGCTAAAACAACACAAAACATACTTAATGGGGATCTCTGGGCATTTTAGGTAATCAGTCATCCGTACAATCTTGTGGAAGAAAGATCATTAGTTACCCATCTCTTGTTTTGCTGATGCCTTCTTTTCCGTTGGACTCATACAGACTGTGGGCTCTTCTGCCAGGGTCACAGTGACTGTATGCCCTTCTCTTTTTGTTCAGATGCATTTTCTATTATGCAGCTAAACAGGAAGTGGAGCGCACACATCCGGTTGGGAGAAAGAGCCCTCAGCCTTTGTGAGCGCAGTGGAGACACTAGCATCAGCCGACAGAGGGACAGGTAAGAACTTACTAAATGATCTTTCTTCCACAGGATGGTGCAAAGAACTGATTACCTAAAATGCCCAGAGAACCCCATTAAGAAGTAGAATGATGTTGCCTCCAATGTAAAGAATATGTTTTAGAGTTCACCTGAATAATTGGATTTACCGTGAGTGTGGATAGTGGTATAAGTGCCCCGAGAGGGGGCAAGGGTTCGAGGTGGGTTGGCCAGACACTCTGCACTGACCAGATTTTAGAATAATAAATTAGAAACAAGCTTATAATTTTTCCCTATTGCATCATCTTATGATGTAGAGAAATTACACAAAGTCCCTGTTTCCTGTGGGGCCCACAATCTAATTTCATACACCTCCACACTAGGGTAAATTTCATATAGTGTAATACACCTACACAAACCAGAGTACCCAGAGGTAGCATTCAGTTCAGACTCTCTAGAGAACATCTACAATACTTTCCAAAGTATACCTAATAGTAATATCGCTATCTCTGAGTCCCTATCAGATCTAATGTGTACTACAACTCCCACAGCAGGGTGTAGATCTTCCAACTGGTAGCTAATTTGTGATAAACGTTGGTAGGTGTCTGAGGCAATGCACCCTTTCCACTAGCAGTGAGGCCTGTTGCTGTATAAAAGTGATTGCACTTACTGTCGGACCTTTGCACCGTACTTTAAACAGTCTCAACAGTCTGAATATTCCGGACTTCTTTCTCTCTCTGAGGATGGTGGTATTTGTTGATATACAAAGATAAGGGTTCCTTACAGCAGGTCTTACTTCTCCACAGGCACATACAGATACTTTCTCTTAGAGTTCTAGAACTCAACTACTAAGCTCCTGACCCAGAGGAGAAGGACCAGCCTCCTTCCACTGCGCAGGGCAGCATGACTAAATGGTGTTCCCATTTCAGTTTTTGATTTAAAACATCATAAAGAAAAGTGCATTGACATTAACCCATTAGTAGCAAATTAACTATTTGCAGTACCCCTTTGGGTTAAGCACTATATGTATCTTTAAAATCATGCAGTTTTAACTGTGGTCACTAAGCCTAATATTTGGCTGACAATTCACTTCTCAGCAGTCATCTAATTATCTTAGCATTACAGAGAAAGATAACACAAGACCAGTATTTAGATAACACAGGATCATTCACACATAATTTACAATAGGTGAGGGACACACTTACCTCCTCCTCTTCCCTGCACATTGATCTCTGCACTGATCACAAAACATTTGTAGAAAACTCTCCCATAAAAGTAACTGAACATCTCCTAAAAGGAATTTGGGCCCCTTTGCGCATCTAGGCTGCAAAAAAGTGTCACACATGTGGTATCGCCGTACTCAGGAGAAGTTAGGGAATGTGTTTTGGGGTGTTTTTTTTCTTACAAAGTCTCATGTTCCACTAACTTGTGACAAAAAATAAAAACTTCCATGAACTCACTATGCCCATCACAAAATACCTTGGGGGTGTCTTCTTTCCAAAATAGGGGCACTTGTGGGGTACTTATACTGCCCAGGCATTTTAGGGGCCCTAATGCGTGAGAAGTAGTTTGAAATCAAAATCTGTAAAAAATGGCCTGTGAAATCCTAAAGGTGCTCTTTGGAATGTGGGCCCCTTTGCCCACCTAGGCTGCAAAAAAGTGTCACACATGTGGTATCGCCGTACTCAGGAGAAGTTAGGGAATGTGATTCGTGGTGTCATTTTACATATACCCATGCTGGGTGAGATAAATATCTAAAAATGGGAAAAGTTGTCTTTTGCCGAGATATTTCTCTCACCCAGCATGGGTATATGTAAAAAGACACCCCAAAACACATTGCCCTACTTCTTCTGAGTACGACGATATGAGATTTGTGACATTTTTTTGCAGCCTAGGTGGGCAAATTGGCCCACATTCCAAAGAGCACCTTTCGGATTTCACAGGCCATTTTTTACAGATTTTGATTTCAAACTACTTCTCACGCATTAGGGCCCCTAAAATGCCAGGGCAGTATAACTACCCCTCAAGTGACCCCATTTTGGAAAGAAGACACCCCAAGGTATTCCTTGAGGGGCATGGCGAGTTCCTAGAATTTTAAATTTTTTGTCACAAGTTAGCGGAAAATGATGATTATTATTTTTTTTTTCTTACAAAGTCTCATATTCCACTAACTTTTGACAAAAAATAAAAACTTCCATGAACTCACTATGCCCATCACAAAATACCTTGGCGTGTCTTCTTTCTAAAATGGGGTCACTTGTGGGGTAGTTATACTGCCCTGGCATTTTAGGGGCCCTAATGCGTGAGAAGTAGTTTGAAATCAAAATCTGTAAAAAATGGCCTGTGAAATCCGAAAGGTGCTCTTTGGAATGTGGGCCAATTTGCCCACCTAGGCTGCAAAAAAATGTCACAAATCTCATATCGCCGTACTCAGAAGAAGTAGGGCAATGTGTTTTGGGGTGTCTTTTTACATATACCCATGCTGGGTGAGAGAAATATCTCGGCAAAAGACAACTTTTCCCATTTTTAGATATTTATCTCACCCAGCATGGGTATATGTAAAATGACACCACAAATCACATTCCCCAACTTCTCCTGAGTACGGCGATACCACATGTGTGACACTTTTTTGCAGCCTAGGTGGGCAAAGGGGCCAACATTCCAAAGAGCACCTTTAGGATTTCACAGGCCATTTTTTACAGATTTTGATTTCAAACTACTTCTCACGCATTAGGGCCCCTAAAATGCCTGGGCAGTATAAGTACCCCACAAGTACCCCACATATTTTTCGCCTATGCGCAAAATATGCACGCCCTACTACAGCAACTGGGTTTCCACCAGACCGAAGTTGGATGCAATCAGAAAAGACGTTGCAGAAGAATTTCTGACCACTGTAAGTAATTTGACATTAAAGCAGTGTATTTAATTACATTTCACATGCATGTTATAACAATCGCTGTATATGCAGATCGAGTGCTTAAAAAAAGCGCCATTGCGAAAATCCCTAATGATGTAATTTATTTTTTCGCAGTACACACAACTTCACATTTTTTAAGGTCTCATGAGATATTAGTGATTGGTGCACTAAGTATTGTTGTGAGAACTTGCCACTCCAGTACAGGCCCCAAAAATTAGCCAATAGGCATTCACCTAACAGCAAACAACTTTGTAGGATTCTGTGGCTGGAGGTACATTAGGCGGTCACATGATAAATTTGTAACTGTCGGCCAGTACAGGCCCCAAAAATTAGCCAATAGGCATTACCTGACAGCAAAGAATTTGGAAATCTGTGGCTGGAGGTACATTAGGCGGTCACAGGATAAATATGTAACTGTCGGCCAGTACAGGCCCCAAAAATTAGCCAATAGGCGTTCACCTGACAGCAAAGAACTTTGGATTCTGTGGCTGGAGGTACATTAGGCGGTCACAGGATAAAAATGTAACTGTCGGCCAGTACAGGCCCCAAAATATAGCCAATAGGGATTACCCGACAGCAAAGAACTTTGGATTCTGTGGCTGGAGGTACATTAGGCGGTCACAGGATACAAATGTAACTGTCGGCCAGTACAGGCCCCAAAAATTAGCCAATAGGCATTACCTGACAGCAAAGAACTTTGGATTCTGTTGCTGGAGGTACATTGGGCAGTCACAGGATAAAAATGTAAATGTCGGCCAGTTCAGGCCCCAAAAATTAGCCAATAGGCGTTCACCTGACAGCAAAGAACTTTGGATTCTGTGGCTGGAGGTACATTAGGCGGTCACAGGATAAAAATGTAACTGTCGGCCAGTGCAGGCCCCAAAAATTACCCAATAGGCATTACCTGGCAGCAAAGAACTTTGGATTCTGTGGCTGGAGGTACATTAGGCGGTCACAGGATAAATATGTAACTGTAAGCCAGTACAGGCCCCAAAAATTAGCCAATAGGCATTCACCTGATAGCAAAGAACTTGAATTTGGCATTCAAGGGACATAAAAGACATTTTATGCTGCTATATTTACCTAAGACAGGGACCATGATTTGTTATGGGTGGTGGCAGATATTTGTGGGCTGTCATGAGGAATTTCAATCAAACATGGTTGGCTCGTCACATGTGTTGAATTCCTCCAAGATAAATGCCTCATTCATTTTTAGAAATGTGAGGTAGTCCACACTGTCGTGAGCTAGGCGAGTGCGCTTATCGGTCAAGATCCCCCCTGCTGCGCTGAGCGTCCTTTCGGACAGGACACTGGACGAGTGGTAAGCCAACAGTTCCATGGCAAACTGTGCCAGCTCTGGCCACAGGTTAAGCCTGCACACCCAGTAGTCCAGGGGTTCATCGCTTCTCAGAGCGTCCACATCGGCTGTTAACCCGATGTAGTCGGACACCTGTCGGTCTAGGTGTTCCCTGAGGCTGGATCCAGGGGACAGCTGTCGATGGGTTGGCTGCAAGAATGATCGCATATCTGAAGTGACCAACACATCTTCAAACCGCCCTCTTCCTGCATGCGCTGTTGGATTTTTACCCGCAACTGTTTCTCTGTGAGTGGAAATTCCTCTGCCACCGGCCTGAAAAGCAGAATGCAGCATTTCTCGAAGCAAGGCCTGGAAGTGCTGCATTCTGACAGCCCCCTGTGATGGTGGTAACATTTCTGCCATTTTGTGTTTGTACCAGGGGTCTAAGTACGTTGCCACCTAGTACTGGTCCTTACCCTTTATGCTTTTTTATACGGGGGTCCCTCTTCAAACACTGGAGCATGAAGGCCCCATTTGCACTAAACTGGAAGCGGTGGAGTGGCCTGGCTCCTGCTCATCATCCAGGATAATGTCATCCTCGTTCTCCTCCCCCCATCCACGGACAACACCATGGAACCCAGAAACATTTAAAGCATGCTCTACTTGCTCCTCCTCCTCCCCGGCACCATCCTCCTCTGACTCCTCTTCAGACTCCTGTTGTTGACTTGTCTCAGATGGAGTAGCCCCCCCTGGGAATTCATCCAGCATTGCGACTTCCTCATCTTCCTGCTCCTGCTCCTCGACGGCTTGATCAATGACACGACCCAATGCACGCTCCAGAAAGAAGGCGTAAGGTACTATGTCACTGATTGTGCCCTGGATGCAGAAGTCTGCATGTGTCGTGCATGAGCAGCCACTGGCGCGGTGAAAAAAAACAAGCTCCCCAGAACCTGTCCTGCCGCAGAGTTCGTACAGGTAGTCATTAACAGCACGTTTCTGCTGGACCAGCCTATCAAACATATCCAAGGTTCCATCGCGTCGGGCAGTCACAAATCAGATGTCTGACGGGCAGGTGGTGTCGCCGCTGAATCAGCAAGACGAGCCATGGCCGTGTAAGATCTTCTAAAATGGTCAGAGATTTTCTTGGGATCTTGGGGGGCGCAGCGGAAGAGACGGTACCAGCGGAAAAGGAGGAGTCAGTCGAGGAGGAGAGGGAGGATGGAGTAGGAGGAGGAGAAGAAGAGGCAGGCATGCATGCAATCCGTGGTGGTAACACCAAATCTACACGGGTGCCACGGGTTGCATGCTTGACGGCCGTCAGAAGGTTCACCCAGTGGGCAGTAAAAGTTATGTACCTTTCCTGCCTGTCTTTGCTTAAACACGTGTCTGTGGTCAGATGTATCTTGGCACCGACACTGTGTGCCAGAGATACATTCACCTGCCGCTGAACGTGGCCATATAGCTCTGGGATGCCCTTCTTGGAGAAATATTTCCTTCTAGGGACCTTCCATTGCGGTGTTCCAATGGCCACAAATTTTCTAAAGGCCTCCGAGTCCACCAGTTTATATGGCAGTAGTTGACATGCTAGCAGATTGGACAAGCCAGTGGTCAGCCGTTGGGCAAGAGGGTTATCCGGCGTCATCATCTTTTTTCGCTCGAACATTTGGGGCAAGGCCTTTTGCCAGATGAACGCTACGACGGCACGGTGGAAGGTGGAGTGGAGGATAACTGGGAGGAGAGAGAAGAAGAGTGAGAACAGTGAGCACCAGGAGTGTGGCTTTGTGGGTTCTGATGGTGTTGCTCCCACTGGGCTCGGTGATGGGAGGCCAGGTGCCTTCTTAAGGCTGTCGTTCGTAGGTGAGTGTTGGGCTTACTGTGACTTATGCGTTGACAGCACAGGCTGTAGATGGCAACACTATGGTCAGCAGTGGACACATAAAAAAAAAGCCCACACTGCAGAGCCATGTGCCGGCATCCTGGGAGCACCAGATGTGACCGTGCATGGTGGATGTTTCGTTCCAGATACATTAGCAGTCTGATTTTTGCCTCCTGTGCACTGTAAGTTCTGCCTGCTTCTCCTCCCTATCTGCTGCTCCATCTCTCCCTCTGAACTCCCCTCCTCTTCATCTCTTGTGGGCACCCACGTGACGTCCATCGACACGTCATCATCGGATTCGTCACCTTTACCACCACTGACAGAAATCTCAGAGTAGGCAGCAACAGCGTCTGGGTACTGTCGTCAGACTTCTGGGTGGCGACCGTTGATACCTCCTCTTCCTGATTCGATGCCAAGAATGGCTTCTCATCAGTAAGGTCTGGGAATGTATGAGAAAATAATTTCTCTGACTCGAGCGGAGAGGCTATAGTGGTGGTGGTGGTGTCTCTGGGGGTGAACACAACAGAGAGTGAAGAGGGTACAGATAGAGAAGATGAGGAGGGTGCAGAAGCGGAAGGCTGAGTGAGTCACTCAACCAAGTCTGGTGCGTCCTTTGACGTAATCGCACGCACCTTCTGCAACTTCCCACTTAGGCTCCGGCCTGGTGCACCTGCCCAACCTCTGCCTCTTCCTCTGCCTGTCATTTTCAAAATGACCCTGTGACAAAAGTCCCTATAGAAGAGCAGTATTTGTGGAAGAAGGTAAATGCACTATATAGAACATATATTATTGGTATATAAAATCCCTGCTTCCATAAGTTTTTTTGCATGGCAACTGGTATATCACACCAGTAGAAATTATTTGTTCAAATAGTGTTTGTGTAGATGCGGTGATGCAGCAAAACCGCACACAACTGCTGCACAATTCAATTGCACTATAATATACTTTCTATGTTAGAAAGTATATTACACCCCTCAGTATGTCACACCTATCGATAGCACACCTATACCAGTCCTCAAAAGGACTTTTGTGGCCCTATTAGCTAGCGATTTGTGTCCCCAACAGTCTGTCCCTGTTCCACACAGCAACCTCTCCCTACACTGGCAAAAGACTTAATGTAAAATGGCGCGCAGATCAAGTTTATTTATAAGGTACGGGGTATGTCCATGTGCTGAAACTTTTCAATTGGCTGTCCTGTACCACCGAATGGATGTGTCATGGGTCAAAGTTCTTCACAATGTAATAGAATATTGCGGGCGCGAATATCGCCATATGTTCACATGTTTGGCGAATCGCGAACGAGCAAAGTTCGACGCAAACCGACTGCCGGGTGAACCGCAAGGCCATCTCTACTGCAGAACGGCAGTTGAGACATATTTTTTTTCCTATTAATACACCCCCCCCCCCCAAAAAAAAGTATAACAATTAAAATTCACAGCAGAGGTGCTAATAGGCTGTAGCACAATGTAACGTCACCGCAGGACGGCAATTAATATGTATTATTTTTCTCAGTAATATACACTGTAAATGGCTTTAGTACAATGTAATTTCACAACAGAACGGCAATTAAAACGTATTCTATTTCCTATTAATACACCCCTAAAAAAAGGGGAACGGCTAATAGGACATACGTATCTTTCCTATTAACACACCCTGTAAATGGCTGTAGTAGAATGTAACTTCACCGCAGAACAGCTAATGAGACGTATGTGTATTTCCTATTAATGCACTCCATAAAGGCTGTATCACACAGCACTTGCACGCCAATAACAACCAAGGTTTGCTGGAATTACTGAGCTATCATTTAGTGGAATTTAGATCCCCAGTTAGTGCAGCAAGGTGGAATAGTAATCCCTCCTATTACCCAGGCTGTACAATCCCTTATTGGACCCTGTTCTTCTTTTATAGTGTAGATGATGCTTCCCTATCCTTTCCCTACACTATGAGTAATCTTTCCCTGATTTTATAAGTAGTGAGTAGAGTTGAGCGAACACCTGGATGTTCGGGTTCGAGAAGTTCGGCCGAACATCCCGGAAATGTTCGGGTTCGGGATCCGAACCCGATCCGAACTTCGTCCCGAACCCGAACCCCATTGAAGTCAATGGGGACCCGAACTTTTCGGCACTAAAAAGGCTGTAAAACAGCCCAGGAAAGAGCTAGAGGGCTGCAAAAGGCAGCAACATGTAGGTAAATCCCCTGCAAACAAATGTGGATAGGGAAATGAATTAAAATAAAAATTAAATAAATAAAAATTAACCAAAATCAATTGGAGAGAGGTTCCATAGCAGAGAATCTGGCTTCCCGTCACCCACCACTGGAACAGTCCATTCTCAGATATTTAGGCCCCGGCACCCAGGCAGAGGAGAGAGGTCCCGTAACAGAGAATCTGTCTTCATGTCAGCAGAGAATTAGTCTGCATGTCATAGCAGAGAATGAGGCTTCACGTCAGCCACCACTGCAACAGTCCATTGGCATATATTTAGGCCCAGCACCCAGGCAGAGGAGGGAGGTCCCGTAACAGAGAATCTGTCTTCATGTCAGCAGAGAATTAGTCTGCATGTCATAGCAGAGAATGAGGCTTCACGTCAGCCACCACTGCAACAGTCCATTGGCATATATTTAGGCCCAGCACACACACAGGCAGAGGAGAGAGGTCCCGTAACAGAGAATCTGGCTTCATGTCAGCAGAGAATCAGTCTGCATGTCATAGCAGAGAATGAGGCTTCACGTCAGCCACCACTGCAACAGTCCATTGGCATATATTTAGGCCCAGCACACACACAGGCAGAGGAGAGAGGTCCCGTAACAGAGGATCTGGCTTCATGTCAGCAGAGAATCAGTCTGCATGTCATAGCAGAGAATGAGGCTTCACGTCAGCCACCACTGCAACAGTCCATTGGCATATATTTAGGCCCAGCACACACACAGGCAGAGGAGAGAGGTCCCGTAACAGAGAATCTGGCTTCATGTCAGCAGAGAATCAGTCTGCATGTCATAGCAGAGAATGAGGCTTCACGTCAGCCACCACTGCAACAGTCCATTGGCATATATTTAGGCCCAGCACACACACAGGCAGAGGAGAGAGGTCCCGTAACAGAGAATCTGTCTTCATGTCAGCAGAGAATCAGTCTGCATGTCATAGCAGAGAATGAGGCTTCACGTCAGCCACCACTGCAACAGTCCATTGGCATATATTTAGGCCCATCACCCAGGCAGAGGAGGGAGGTCCCGTAACAGAGAATCTGTCTTCATGTCAGCAGAGAATTAGTCTGCATGTCATAGCAGAGAATGAGGCTTCACGTCAGCCACCACTGCAACAGTCCATTGGCATATATTTAGGCCCAGCACCCAGGCAGAGGAGGGAGGTCCCGTAACAGAGAATCTGTCTTCATGTCAGCAGAGAATTAGTCTGCATGTCATAGCAGAGAATGAGGCTTCACGTCAGCCACCACTGCAACAGTCCATTGGCATATATTTAGGCCCAGCACACACACAGGCAGAGGAGAGAGGTCCCGTAACAGAGAATCTGGCTTCATGTCAGCAGAGAATCAGTCTGCATGTCATAGCAGAGAATGAGGCTTCACGTCAGCCACCACTGCAACAGTCCATTGGCATATATTTAGGCCCAGCACACACACAGGCAGAGGAGAGAGGTCCCGTAACAGAGGATCTGGCTTCATGTCAGCAGAGAATCAGTCTGCATGTCATAGCAGAGAATCAGGCTTCACGTCAGCCACCACTGCAACAGTCCATTGTCATAAATTTAGGCCCAGCGCCCAGGCAGAGGAGAGAGGTCCCGTAACAGACAATCTGGCTTCATGTCAGCAGAGAATTAGTCTGCATGTCATAGCAGAGAATGAGGCTTCACGTCAGCCACCACTGCAACAGTCCATTGGCATATATTTAGGCCTAGCACACAGGCAGAGGAGAGAGGTCCCGTAACAGACAATCTGGCTTCATGTCAGCAGAGAATCAGTCTGCATGTCATAGCAGAGAATGAGGCTTCACGTCACCCACCACTGCAACAGTCCATTGGCATATATTTAGGCCTAGCACACAGGCAGAGCAGAGAGGTCCCGTAACAGACAATCTGGCTTCATGACAGCAGAGAATCAGTCTGCATGTCATAGCAGAGAATGAGGCTTCACGTCACCTACCACTGCAACAGTCCATTGGCATATATTTAGGCCTAGCACACAGGCAGAGAAGAGAGGTCCCGTAACAGACGATCTGGCTTCATGTCAGCAGAGAATCAGTCTGCATGTCATAGCAGAGAATGAGGCTTCACGTCAGCCACCACTGCAACAGTCCATTGGCATATATTTAGGCCTAGCACACAGGCAGAGGAGAGAGGTCCCGTAACAGACAATCTGGCTTCATGTCAGCAGAGAATCAGTCTGCATGTCATAGCAGAGAATGAGGCTTCACGTCACCCACCACTGCAACAGTCCATTGGCATATATTTAGGCCTAGCACACAGGCAGAGCAGAGAGGTCCCGTAACAGACAATCTGGCTTCATGACAGCAGAGAATCAGTCTGCATGTCATAGCAGAGAATGAGGCTTCACGTCACCCACCACTGCAACAGTCCATTGGCATATATTTAGGCCTAGCACACAGGCAGAGCAGAGAGGTCCCGTAACAGACGATCTGGCTTCATGTCAGCAGAGAATCAGTCTGCATGTCATAGCAGAGAATGAGGCTTCACGTCACCCACCACTGCAACAGTCCATTGGCATATATTTAGGCCTAGCACACAGGCAGAGCAGAGAGGTCCCGTAACAGACAATCTGGCTTCATGTCAGCAGAGAATCAGTCTGCATGTCATAGCAGAGAATCAGGCTTCACGTCAGCCACCACTGCAACAGTCCATTGTCATAAATTTAGGCCCAGCACCCAGGCAGAGGAGAGAGGTCCCGTAACAGAGGATCTGGCTTCATGTCAGCAGAGAATCAGTCTGCATGTCATAGCAGAGAATGAGGCTTCACGTCAGCCACCACTGCAACAGTCCATTGGCATATATTTAGGCCCAGCACACACACAGGCAGAGGAGAGAGGTCCCGTAACAGAGAATCTGTCTTCATGTCAGCAGAGAATTAGTCTGCATGTCATAGCAGAGAATGAGGCTTCACGTCAGCCACCACTGCAACAGTCCATTGGCATATATTTAGGCCCAGCACACACACAGGCAGAGGAGAGAGGTCCCGTAACAGAGAATCTGGCTTCAAGTCAGCAGAGAATCAGTCTGCATGTCATAGCAGAGAATGAGGCTTCACGTCAGCCACCACTGCAACAGTCCATTGGCATATATTTAGGCCCAGCACACACACAGGCAGAGGAGAGAGGTCCCGTAACAGAGAATCTGGCTTCATGTCAGCAGAGAATCAGTCTGCATGTCATAGCAGAGAATGAGGCTTCACGTCAGCCACCACTGCAACAGTCCATTGGCATATATTTAGGCCCAGCACACACACAGGCAGAGGAGAGAGGTCCCGTAACAGAGAATCTGTCTTCATGTCAGCAGAGAATTAGTCTGCATGTCATAGCAGAGAATGAGGCTTCACGTCAGCCACCACTGCAACAGTCCATTGGCATATATTTAGGCCCAGCACCCAGGCAGAGGAGGGAGGTCCCGTAACAGAGAATCTGTCTTCATGTCAGCAGAGAATTAGTCTGCATGTCATAGCAGAGAATGAGGCTTCACGTCAGCCACCACTGCAACAGTCCATTGGCATATATTTAGGCCCAGCACCCAGGCAGAGGAGGGAGGTCCCGTAACAGAGAATCTGTCTTCATGTCAGCAGAGAATTAGTCTGCATGTCATAGCAGAGAATGAGGCTTCACGTCAGCCACCACTGCAACAGTCCATTGGCATATATTTAGGCCCAGCACACACACAGGCAGAGGAGAGAGGTCCCGTAACAGAGAATCTGGCTTCATGTCAGCAGAGAATCAGTCTGCATGTCATAGCAGAGAATGAGGCTTCACGTCAGCCACCACTGCAACAGTCCATTGGCATATATTTAGGCCCAGCACACACACAGGCAGAGGAGAGAGGTCCCGTAACAGAGGATCTGGCTTCATGTCAGCAGAGAATCAGTCTGCATGTCATAGCAGAGAATCAGGCTTCACGTCAGCCACCACTGCAACAGTCCATTGTCATAAATTTAGGCCCAGCGCCCAGGCAGAGGAGAGAGGTCCCGTAACAGACAATCTGGCTTCATGTCAGCAGAGAATTAGTCTGCATGTCATAGCAGAGAATGAGGCTTCACGTCAGCCACCACTGCAACAGTCCATTGGCATATATTTAGGCCTAGCACACAGGCAGAGGAGAGAGGTCCCGTAACAGACAATCTGGCTTCATGTCAGCAGAGAATCAGTCTGCATGTCATAGCAGAGAATGAGGCTTCACGTCACCCACCACTGCAACAGTCCATTGGCATATATTTAGGCCTAGCACACAGGCAGAGCAGAGAGGTCCCGTAACAGACAATCTGGCTTCATGACAGCAGAGAATCAGTCTGCATGTCATAGCAGAGAATGAGGCTTCACGTCACCTACCACTGCAACAGTCCATTGGCATATATTTAGGCCTAGCACACAGGCAGAGAAGAGAGGTCCCGTAACAGACGATCTGGCTTCATGTCAGCAGAGAATCAGTCTGCATGTCATAGCAGAGAATGAGGCTTCACGTCAGCCACCACTGCAACAGTCCATTGGCATATATTTAGGCCTAGCACACAGGCAGAGGAGAGAGGTCCCGTAACAGACAATCTGGCTTCATGTCAGCAGAGAATCAGTCTGCATGTCATAGCAGAGAATGAGGCTTCACGTCACCCACCACTGCAACAGTCCATTGGCATATATTTAGGCCTAGCACACAGGCAGAGCAGAGAGGTCCCGTAACAGACAATCTGGCTTCATGACAGCAGAGAATCAGTCTGCATGTCATAGCAGAGAATGAGGCTTCACGTCACCCACCACTGCAACAGTCCATTGGCATATATTTAGGCCTAGCACACAGGCAGAGCAGAGAGGTCCCGTAACAGACGATCTGGCTTCATGTCAGCAGAGAATCAGTCTGCATGTCATAGCAGAGAATGAGGCTTCACGTCACCCACCACTGCAACAGTCCATTGGCATATATTTAGGCCTAGCACACAGGCAGAGCAGAGAGGTCCCGTAACAGACAATCTGGCTTCATGTCAGCAGAGAATCAGTCTGCATGTCATAGCAGAGAATCAGGCTTCACGTCAGCCACCACTGCAACAGTCCATTGTCATAAATTTAGGCCCAGCACCCAGGCAGAGGAGAGAGGTCCCGTAACAGACAATCTGGCTTCATGTCAGCAGAGAATTAGTCTGCATGTCATAGCAGAGAATCAGGCTTCATGTCAGCCACCACTGCAACAGTCCATTGGCATATATTTAGGCCTAGCACACAGGCAGAGGAGAGGTTCATTCAACTTTGGGTAGCCTCGCAATATAATGGTAAAATGAAAATAAAAATAGGATTGAATGAGGAAGTGCCCTGGAGTCCAATAATATATGGTTATGGGGAGGTAGTTAATGTCTAATCTGGACAAGGGACGGACAGGTCCTGTGGGATCCATGCCTGGTTCATTTTTATGAACGTCAGCTTGTCCACATTGGCTGTAGACAGGCGGCTGCGTTTGTCTGTAATGACGCCCCCTGCCGTGCTGAATACACGTTCAGACAAAACGCTGGCTGCCGGGCAGGCCAGCACCTCCAAGGCATAAAAGGCTAGCTCTGGCCACGTGGACAATTTAGAGACCCAGAAGTTGAATGGGGCCGAACCATCAGTCAGTACGTGGATTGGTGTGCACACGTACTGTTCCACCATGTTAGTGAAATGTTGCCTCCTGCTAACACGTTGCGTATCAGGTGGTGGTGCAGTTAGCTGTGGCGTGTTGACAAAAGTTTTCCACATCTCTGCCATGCTAACCCTGCCCTCAGAGGAGCTGGCCGTGACACAGCTGCCTTGGCGACCTCTTGCTCCTCCTCTGCCTTGGCCTTGGGCTTCCACTTGTTCCCCTGTGACATTTGGGAATGCTCTCAGTAGCGCGTCTACCAACGTGCGCTTGTACTCGCGCATCTTCCTATCACGCTCCAGTGCAGGAAGTAAGGTGGGCACATTGTCTTTGTAGCGTGGATCCAGCAGGGTGGCAACCCAGTAGTCCGCACAGATTAAAATGTGGGCAACTCTGCTGTCGTTGCGCAGGCACTGCAGCATGTAGTCGCTCATGTGTGCCAGGCTGCCCAGGGGTAAGGACAAGCTGTCCTCTGTGGGAGGCGTATCGTCATCGTCCTGCCTTTCCCCCCAGCCACGCACCAGTGATGGACCCGAGCTGCGTTGGGTGCCACCCCGCTGTGACCATGCTTCATCCTCATCCTCCTCCACCTCCTCCTCATCCTCGTCCTCCTCGTCCTCCAGTAGTGGGCCCTGGCTGGCCACATTTGTACCTGGCCTCTGCTGTTGCCAAAAACCTCCCTCTGAGTCACTTCGAAGAGACTGGCCTGAAAGTGCTAAAAATGACCCCTCTTCCTCCTCCTCCTCCTCCTCCTGGGCCACCTCCTCTTCCATCATCGCCCTAAGTGTTTTCTCAAGGAGACATAGAAGTGGTATTGTAACGCTGATAACGGTGTCATCGCCACTGGCCATGTTGGTGGAGTACTCGAAACAGCGCAACAGGGCACACAGGTCTCGCATGGAGGCCCAGTCATTGGTGGTGAAGTGGTGCTGTTCTGTAGTGCGACTGACCCGTGCGTGCTGCAGCTGAAACTCCACTATGGCCTGCTGCTGCTCGCACAGTCTGTCCAGCATGTGCAAGGTGGAGTTCCACCTGGTGGGCACGTCGCATATGAGGCGGTGAGCGGGAAGGCCGAAGTTACGCTGTAGCGCAGACAGGCGAGCAGCAGCAGGATGTGAACGCCGGAAGCGCGAACAGACGGCCCGCACTTTATGCAGCAGCTCTGACATGTCGGGGTAGTTGTGAATGAACTTCTGCACCACCAAATTCAGCACATGCGCCAAGCAAGGGATGTGCGTCAAATTGGCTAGTCCCAGAGCTGCAACGAGATTTCGCCCATTATCACACACCACCAGGCCGGGCTTGAGGCTCACCGGCAGCAACCACTCGTCGGTCTGTTGTTCAATACCCCGCCACAACTCCTGTGCGGTGTGGGGCCTGTCCCCCAAACATATGAGTTTCAGAATGGCCTGCTGACGTTTACCCCGGGCTGTGCTGAAGTTGGTGGTGAAGGTGTGTGGCTGACTGGATGAGCAGGTGGAAGAAGAGGAGGAGGAAGCCGAGAAGGAGGAGGTGGCAACAGGAGGCAAAGAATGTTGCCCTGCGATCCTTGGCGGCGGAAGGACGTGCGCCAAACAGCTCTCCGCCTGGGGCCCAGCTGCCACTACATTTACCCAGTGTGCAGTTAGGGAGATATAGCGTCCCTGGCCGTGCTTACTGGTCCACGTATCTGTGGTTAGGTGGACCTTGCTACAGATGGCGTTGCGCAGTGCACACTTGATTTTATCGGATACTTGGTTGTGCAGGGAAGGCACGGCTCTCTTGGAGAAGTAGTGCCGGCTGGGAACAACATACTGTGGGACAGCAAGCGACATGAGCTGTTTGAAGCTGTCTGTGTCCACCAGCCTAAATGACAGCATTTCATAGGCCAGTAGTTTAGAAATGCTGGCATTCAGGGCCAGGGATCGAGGGTGGCTAGGTGGGAATTTACGCTTTCTATCAAATGTTTGTGAGATGGAGAGCTGAACGCTGGCGTGTGACATGGTTGAGACGCTTGGTGACGGAGGTGGTGGTGGTGGTGTTGGTGGTACATCCCCTGTTTGCTGGGCGGCAGGTGCCAACGTTCCTCCAGAGGCGGAGGAAGAGGCCGAGGCGGCAGCAGCAGAATAGGCCGAGGCGGCAGCAGCAGAAGAGGTAGCAGGGGGAGCCTGAGTGACTTCCTTGGTTTTAAGGTGTTTACTCCACTGCAGTTCATGCTTTGCATGCAGGTGCCTGGTCATGCAGGTTGTGCTCAGGTTCAGAACGTTAATGCCTCGCTTCAGGCTCTGATGGCACAGCGTGCAAACCACTCGGGTCTTGTCGTCAGCACATTGTTTGAAGAAGTGCCATGCCAGGGAACTCCTTGAAGCTGCCTTAGGGGTGCTCGGTCCCAGATGGCGGCGGTCAGTAGCAGGCGGAGTCTCTTGGCGGCGGGTGTTCTGCTTTTGCCCACTGCTCCCTCTTTTGCTACGCTGTTGGCTCGGTCTCACCACTGCCTCTTCCTCCGAACTGTGAAAGTCAGTGGCACGACCTTCATTCCATGTGGGGTCTAGGACCTCATCGTCCCCTGCATCGTCTTCCACCCAGTCTTGATCCCTGACCTCCTGTTCAGTCTGCACACTGCAGAAAGACGCAGCAGTTGGCACCTGTGTTTCGTCATCATCAGAGACATGCTGAGGTGGTATTCCCATGTCCTCATCATCAGGAAACATAAGTGGTTGTGCGTCAGTGCATTCTATGTCTTTCACCGCTGGGGAAGGGCTAGGTGGATGCCCTTGGGAAACCCTGCCAGCGGAGTCTTCAAACAGCATAAGAGACTGCTGCATAACTTGAGGCTGAGACAGTTTCCCTGGTATGCATGGGGGTGATGTGACAGACTGATGGGGTTGGTTTTCAGGCGCCATCTGTGCGCTTTCTGCAGAAGACTGGGTGGGAGATAATGTGAACGTGCTGGATCCACTGTCGGCCACCCAATTGACTAATGCCTGTACCTGCTCAGGCCTTACCATCCTTAGAACGGCATTGGGCCCCACCATATATCGCTGTAAATTCTGGCGGCTACTGGGACCTGAGGTAGTTGGTACACTAGGACGTGTGGATGTGGCAGAACGGCCACGTCCTCTCCCAGCACCAGAGGGTCCACTAACACCACCACGACCATGTCCACGTCCGCGTCCCTTACTAGATGTTTTTCTCATTGTTATGGTTCACCACAACAACAAATATATTATTTGGCCCAATGTATTGTATTCAAATTCAGCGGGATATAAATTTGAGGCCTAGTATTTAGGCGCTGGGTGACCGGTATGGATTTAGTGACAGAATTAGACTTGGAAATGCACAGAAGCGTGTGTGTGTGAAGTTATTCTGAATGACCCAATGTGCACCTTGAATATTATATACCCTTTTAGGGATAGATTTCAAATAGCTCTGATATAGCAGAAACCACTAAATTATGAAATTGCTAAATTGGGAATTGTATTTCAACCCAGAACAAAAAATGTGCTTTGACGGACACTAAATAACTTTCCCAGCCACAACAGGACAGCGTTAACGAGAGATTTAGCAGGATATAAATTTGAGGTCTAGTATTTAGGCGCTGGGTGACCGGTATGGATTTAGTGACAGAATTAGACTTGGAAATGCACAGAAGCGTGTGTGTGTGAAGCTATTCTGAATGACCCAATGTGCACCTTGAATATTATATACCCTTTTAGGGATAGATTTCAAATAGCTCTGATATAGCAGAAACCACTAAATTATGAAATTGCTAAATTGGGAATTGTATTTCAACCCAGAACAAAAAATGTGCTTTGACGGACACTAAATAACTTTCCCAGCCACAACAGGACAGCGTTAACGAGAGATTTAGCAGGATATAAATTTGAGGCCTAGTATTTAGGCGCTGGGTGACCGGTATGGGTTTAGTGACAGAATTAGACTTAGAAATACACAGTAGCGGGTGTGTGTGAAGTTATTCTGAATGACCCAATGTGCACCTTGAATATTATATACCCTTTTAGGGATAGATTTCAAATAGCTCTGATATAGCAGAAACCACTAAATTATGAAATTGCTAAATTGGGAATTGTATTTCAACCCAGAACAAAAAATGTGCTTTGACGGACACTAAATAACTTTCCCAGCCACAACAGGACAGCGTTAACGAGAGATTTAGCAGGATATAAATTTGAGGCCTAGTATTTAGGCGCTGGGTGACAGGTATGGGTTTAGTGACAGAATTAGACTTGGAAATACACAGTAGCGGGTGTGTGTGAAGTTATTCTGAATGACCCAATGTGCACCTTGAATATTATATACCCTTTTAGGGATAGATTTCAAATAGCTCTGATATAGCAGAAACCACTAAATTATGAAATTGCTAAATTGGGAATTGTATTTCAACCCAGAACAAAAAATGTGCTTTGACGGACACTAAATAACTTTCCCAGCCACAACAGGACAGCGTTAACGAGAGATTTAGCAGGATATAAATTTGAGGCCTAGTATTTAGGCGCTGGGTGACAGGTATGGGTTTAGTGACAGAATTAGACTTAGAAATACACAGTAGCGGGTGTGTGTGAAGTTATTCTGAATGACCCAATGTGCACCTTGAATATTATATACCCTTTTAGGGATAGATTTCAAATAGCTCTGATATAGCAGAAACCACTAAATTATGAAATTGCTAAATTGGGAATTGTATTTCAACCCAGAACAAAAAATGTGCTTTGACGGACACTAAATAACTTTCCCAGCCACAACAGGACAGCGTTAACGAGAGATTTAGCAGGATATAAATTTGAGGCCTAGTATTTAGGCGCTGGGTGACAGGTATGGGTTTAGTGACAGAATTAGACTTGGAAATACACAGTAGCGGGTGTGTGTGAAGTTATTCTGAATGACCCAATGTGCACCTTGAATATTATATACCCTTTTAGGGATAGATTTCAAATAGCTCTGATATAGCAGAAACCACTAAATTATGAAATTGCTAAATTGGGAATTGTATTTCAACCCAGAACAAGAAATGTGCTTGAACGGACACTAAATAACTCGCCCAGCTACAGCACTAAGGACAGATTTAGCTGGATATAAATTTGAGGCCTAGTATTTAGGCGCTGGGTGACAGGTATGGGTTTAGTGACAGAATTAGACTTGGAAATGCACAGTAGCGGGTGTGTGAAGTTATTCTGAATGTCCCTATGTGCACCTTCAATATGATCTACCCTTTTAGGGATAGATTTCAAATAGCTCTGATATAGCAGAAACCACTAAATTATGAAATTGCTAAATTGGGAATTGTATTTCAACCCAGAACAAGAAATGTGCTTGAACGGACACTAAATAACTCGCCCAGCTACAGCACTAAGGACAGATTTAGCTGGATATAAATTTGAGGCCTAGTATTTAGGCGCTGGGTGACAGGTATGGGTTTAGTGACAGAATTAGACTTGGAAATACACAGTAGCGGGTGTGTGTGAAGTTATTCTGAATGACCCAATGTGCACCTTGAATATTATATACCCTTTTAGGGATAGATTTCAAATAGCTCTGATATAGCAGAAACCACTAAATTATGAAATTGCTAAATTGGGAATTGTATTTCAACCCAGAACAAGAAATGTGCTTGAACGGACACTAAATAACTCGCCCAGCTACAGCACTAAGGACAGATTTAGCTGGATATAAATTTGAGGCCTAGTATTTAGGCGCTGGGTGACAGGTATGGGTTTAGTGACAGAATTAGACTTGGAAATGCACAGTAGCGGGTGTGTGAAGTTATTCTGAATGTCCCTATGTGCACCTTCAATATGATCTACCCTTTTAGGGATAGATTTCAAATAGCTCTGATATAGCAGAAACCACTAAATTATGAAATTGCTAAATTGGGAATTGTATTTCAACCCAGAACAAGAAATGTGCTTGAACGGACACTAAATAACTCGCCCAGCTACAGCACTAACGACAGATTTAGCTGGATATGAATTTGAGGCCTAGTATTTAGGCGCTGTGTGACAGGTATGGGTTTAGTGACAGAATTAGACTTGGAAATGCACAGTAGCGGGTGTGTGAAGTTATTCTGAATGACCCTATGTGCACCTTGAATATTATATACCCTTTTAGGGATAGATTTCAAATAGCTCTGATACAGCAGAAACCACTAAATTTTTAAATTGCTAAATTGGGAATTGTATTTCAACCCAGAACAAAAAATGTGCTTTGACGGACACTAAATAACTTTCCCAGCCACAACAGGACAGCGGTAACGAGAGATTTAGCGGGATATAAATTTGAGGCCTAGTATTTAGGCGCTGGGTGACCGGTATGGATTTAGTGACAGAATTAGACTGGGATATGGCCAAAAAATAACCACACTATTGCTGGTTAAATGCACTTGGTGATGGGCGCAGCTTGCCCCTGATGTAGTATATGGCCAAAAAATGAACAGACTATTGCTGGTTAAATGCACTTGGTGTCACAGCTTGACCAACCACACTACTGAGGGTTAAATGCACTTGGTGACGGGCGCAGCTTGCCCCTGATGTAGTATATGGCCAAAAAATGAACAGACTATTGCTGGTTAAATGCACTTGGTGACGGGCGCAGCTTGCCCCTGATTTAGTATATGGCCAAAAAATGAACAGACTATTGCTGGTTAAATGCACTTGGTGTGATAGCTTGACCAACCACACTACTGAGGGTTAAATGCACTTGGTGACGGGCGCAGCTTGCCCCTGATGTAGTATATGGCCAAAAAATAAACAGACTATTGCTGGTTAAATGCACTTGGTGTGACAGCTTCACCCTGATGTAGACTTTAGCCAAAAAACAACCACACCATTGAGGGTTAAATGCACTTGGTCGCAGCTTGTGCTGGCGCACCACAAGACACAAAATGGCCGCCGATCACCCCAGAAAAATGTGACTGACAAACGGTCTGGGCAGCCTAAAAACAGTGAGCAATTGAGGATCAGCAGCTCAATGATCCACAGCTGCAGATCGATCAGTTAATCAAGTCCTTTGGAGGAGTTAATCTGCCTAATCTCGCCCTACTGTCGCAGCCGCAACCTCTCCCTACGCTAATCAGAGCAGAGTGACGGGCGGCGCTATGTGACTCCAGCTTAAATAGAGGCTGGGTCACATGGTGCTCTGGCCAATCACAGCCATGCCAATAGTAGGCATGGCTGTGATGGCCTCTCGGGGCAAGTAGTATGACGCTTGTTGATTGGCTGCTTTGCAGCCTTTCAAAAAGCGCCAAGAAAGCGTCACAAAAGCGCGAAGAAAGCGACGAACACCGAACCCGAACCCGGACTTTTACGAAAATGTCCGGGTTCGGGTCCGTGTCACGGACACCCCAAAATTCGGTACGAACCCGAACTATACAGTTCGAGTTCGCTCATCCCTAGTAGTGAGTCCATTTCGTCAACTTTGATTCTCTCATTTCTAGCCTATACCTATATGTACAGTACTTTCTACAAGTAAACCTCTTTCTTTTTTTTTTAAATAGCATTGATTTTGTAGCTTATCTGGCTTTTCAGCAGATCGGCATCAATTCTCTTTACCATGTCAGGTGACTGTATTGAACGTCCTAATAGAAAATACAGCCCATGTTCATATTTAATGTATACTGAATAGATTTAAGCTAATAAAGCACTTTATATGCATCCTTAAGACAAATTTATTAGATTAATTCAGTACTATCATTCACAATTGTTTTACACATCCCACAAACCCATTTTGAATCAAGATTGAATTTCAGACAAATTAGAATTTAGTAACAGCGGAATACTAATTTATCTAACGCCATTATTTCTACAAAGTCGTGTTCAGATTTGTCTTGTAAAACTTTAAGAAATGACTTTGCAGAGATCTATGAGAACTTCAATCGAGAGGGAGATGCGGATAAAATGACTCTGATATTCACACGTTTTAGAAGCATTTAGATGTTACTTTTAAGATTTTTTTTCTTCTTTTGTGGTGGAGGAAATAAGTTATCTTCTACATACGGTAATTCATTGTCAAAACTTTTACTTTATTTTGATATTCTGGCAACAGGTCTGTGTTCCAGTGCTTTAGGTATGAGACATAAATGTCCTCATTCAAAAGACCACACCATGTAGGAAAATCAACACACCTCTCCCATGTACCGTACCATATATAATGCATTATACAATACCACCATATATCATTTATACACCATACAAACATTTCATTAGGGCAAGTGCAAAAAAAAAAAACATACCCCATGCCACATGGAACTTGCACATTTTCCTGATGTATGAGCCTATATATTTCAGGCTCTCCCCCAACATCCAAACCTTCAAGAGTAACCTGAAACCCCTCCTTTTCACGAAAGCCTACCATCTGCAATGAGCATTCTGCCACCACACAGCCACATGAGCAGCCTGTACCCTCACCTACTGTGTTCTCCCCTTCACTTATAGACTGGAAGCTCTTGCGGGCAGGGTTCCTCTACCCTCTGTACCAGTCTGTTAATAGTTTCTTGTTTATTGTATTTTTATATTTGTGCAACCCCATCTGGATGTACAGCCCCATGGAATTAATGGCTCTTTAAAATTATTAATAATAATACTATATGGGTATTGTTTAAATTATGACACTATTTGAGTACTGTCCCCGAGATGCTAGGGAGGGTTGTCACTGTCGAAATCTGCGATTGGCTACTCTCCCCGTTGCACAGAATATTTGGAATCATAACCATGAATGATTGGGAGTATTTCCACCCAATTTATTTACAATGACTGTTCTCCCATATCACAACCACTAAAGGACATTATCCAGAATTTAGTTTGATAACCTCATCAATTATGAGATGTCTATTGTAATGATAAAGCAGAGCAGGCTTGAGTAATGGACTACGGCCCTCGATTATGGACAATTAGCTCATGGAATTGGCATCAGCTTAGTACAGCAAAATCAATACCCTCTATTCAACTTGAGAAAAATTGACACTGTTGTAGTCTGAAGTTTATATCAATTTGTGGAAGTGACCTTATTATGCCGCATCTCATTTGTTAACAGGTTGTCACAGTAGTATTTGGAATATTGATGTCGTCTATAGCATGAGTTTCTATAGTGCGTCATGCCGCGTTGGTGAATGCTGCTTTTTCTTCCAATTTTGATGTGTTCTCTAAATAGGTTTTTCCCACTGTTAACCCATACGGTATATTAATTTGAGGGGATCTTTCACTATATTTTAATCTGTTTGTAGAAAAAGATTCAGGAAAATTCACGCGTGCTTAAGAATTGTCTGCCTACTGCCTTATCTTCTGTCGGAATAAAGTTACCTGTTTGCTACGACACACTGGTGAGTGCCGCTACTTATTTCCTCCTCTCCATTGCGATTGTGAGCTGTTAATCACTGATAGGACCGCCCCCTGGACTTCAAAGCCCAGAACCAGCAGGAATGTATATAAAAAAAAGTTACCCTGAATCTTTTCCCATAAAACTATATATCAATCTGCTCAGCTCCTTCTGCTCTATAGCATGCTGCCTGCAGATTACCCTGCATTTTCATGGTGACAGATTCCCTTTAAAGTGGAATAATTAGTGGTCTAGGACAGGAGGACCTGCATGCAAATGAGGGAAAATGAAGCTACCTGGTTGATATCTGGAAGCCAAAAGGTTATGTTTATCAAAACACTGACCTCTTTTTCATGTGTAGAAACACACGGCTGGTCAAAACATGGCATTCATTGGACAAACGTTCAGCTATTTCAAAAGTGGCCAGGTACTTTAATAAAGCTGGTGGAGGAAGGCACTGGCTTTGTGGTGGAGGTGCCGGTGGTAGCTGACATGAAAATTGGATGCTGCTTAATCCAATTTATTAGGTTGGGGGGGTGAAATTAATGATAGTTATACTTGACCCATTCATTTGATACATGTAATCCTTTGCACATTGACATTGGATAAATGTACACTTTGGGGTTATGACTCTTTTTGAACATGCAGCAGGCCTGAATGAAATTGTGATCAGCAATGAAGGAGCTCATGTTCTGGAATGCATTTATGTTGACCACTAACCCTGCAATCAGAGAATTATATATCATTAATTTGCCACAGAGACCCTGGCTTCTTTATCAGAAACTGGGAGTTCTTCATGATTTTCCGATTTTGCTGTTATTGTGAGGGTTCAAAAGAGTGGCTATCCAAAAATATCTTACCTCTCCTTTGTCTTGAATGCACTTATTACTGCAAGATGGAGTGGTAGAGGGCAAAGTTAAAACAAGGCATCTATAAGGTGTTTTATCTTTATCATATTGGGGTCCTGAATAATACAACTCTTGCCATCAAGCTTTAGATCACATTTCAGGTGTTATACCAGACCGCCTCATATTTAAGAATGGTGCTGTTGTGCTCAGTACATAATGATAAACCCAGTAAACAAAAAACCTTCAAACATTATCAATCTACATATAAGCACAGCCTACAGTATTTAGGCAATTGTAAATTGCTGTGTTTGTGAGAGGGGGGGCCCTACAGCCTATATATACCTGCAGGCACACCGCCACAGGTGCGGTACGTCGGCATTACATGTGGCTGTGTGCCTGCAGGTATAAATAGGCTGTAGGGCCCCGCCTCCCCTCTCACAAACACAGCAATTTACAATTGCCTAAAACTTATTGAGCACAGAAAAAAAAAGCGGGTTATAGTGGCACAAAAGAGAGATCTATCATAAAAAAAAACAATGCTGGAGCACCTGCAGCAGATTGACTACTACATAAGGCATTTTTTTATTTTTTATTTTAAAACATGAACGGTCCTCTTTAACTTATAATGGAACTGACATGCTACTGTGTCTGCAGCACAAGTGGTAAAGAGCTTAAAGGGATTCTGTCATCAGAAATGAGCCCTATAAGCTAAACATATGGCGATGTCCCTTGTAAAACACAGAATCCTAAAGTGAGTTTATCTAATGCCCCTGTGGCTCTATATTCATAAATATTCATAAATTCAAAAAAGACGTTTATATCACCTGCCAATCACTTCAAAATGTGTCCAAGGGGACGTCTCATGCTGAAAGGGGCCCAGCTGCAGCCATGTAGTTTATGTGCCCAGCGCCGCCATCCCTTTTATTATATCCGCCTACTTCAGTTCGTGGCCGCCTCTGTAACCTCCGCTCGCTTCATCCAGATCCCACGCATGCGCACTAGGTATAGCCTGATGGCCCGTGCGGACTACTGGCAGCGGCCTCGCATAGCGAAGTGCGCTTGCGCCGGCCGGCGCACTTCGCTCGAACCTCCACTGACTGCTCTATTACAGCCCATCCCAGCCATCCAACCTAGTGCGAACGAGCGGGATTTGGATGAAGCGAGCAGTGGTTAGAGAAGCAGTGATGACGTGAGGTAGGCGGATCGCATGAAAGGGAGGGCAGCGATTTCACTACGGAAGGTGGCGCTGGGCACCTAAATGACATGGCTGCAGCCGGGCACCTTTCACCAGGAGACGTCCCCTTGGATACATTTTGAAGTGATTGTCAGGTGATATAAACGTCTTTTTTATGAATATAGAGCCACAGGGGCATTAGATAAACTCACTTTAGGATTCTGTGTTTTACAAGAACTCTGCACCACGGATGCGGACCCATTGACTTGAATAGGTCCGCAAACACGGAGATGCGGAACAGAAGCACAGATCGGAACCCCACAGAAGCACTCCGTTGTGTTTCTGTCTGTGCCTCTGCATCGCAATAAAATAGAACTTGTTCTATTTTTTTGCTGTGTGGACTGATCACGGACCCATTCAAGTTGCCCGTGCGTTGGGGACCGCATGTGCAAGAGGCCTTACACGTCTTGGCATGTTGTCAACGAGGTTATTAATGGTTGTAGGATAAATGTTCTGCCACTTTCAATGTACTTAGGCACGCAAATCATCTAGATCCACTGCTAGCAGCTCCCTTAGCAATTGCAGACCAATGACATCCCAGATGTGCACAATGTGAGAGTCCATAGACGTTGCAGGCCATATTAGCACATGCAGGCCATACAGGCTGCTCACAGTAGCACGAGCAACATGCAGCCTGGTTTTAGTCTGTTTTAAAAAGGGCTCCTGAGACTTTTTTGAAAAAATGGCCGTGCCACTGGTTCCACAACTAAATTAATGTAACACAGAGCTATTAGTGTACATGAAATGAAGACTAGAGGGTTACGTATGACGTCATCACACCGGCCGGATTGATGATGTAACCTCGCGTCGCACAGGATTCCGGAGGAGATCTTCAAGCAAGATGGAGGCTGGCGGCTCGTCATGAGCAAATGGGGAGGTAAGTTTGATTCTTTTTTGTTTTTTATACTATTTCAGGTTAAATCGATTCGCTGACGCGAAGCACGAGGAAATTCAGCTTCTAGGCGAATCGAATTTATCCTTCGTCGGATTGGATTCGCTCATCTCTAGTCTTGACCATAGTCAGTAGTTTTTTGTTTTTTTTCCCCAGGTGAAGGAAAGACTAGCTATGGCTTATGTTTAAGCAGAGGATCTACAATCTCCTCTGCTCTCAACCAGTTACTCTAAAATATTTCCATCTGCAGCCAGCAATTACCTAAAGCTTGCATTTCCTACGAGACATAAACAAGGTATTAACTACCGGTATATTCCCACTAAAAATACATTAAATCAATATAAACATTTCAACATAAATCACTCCCAGGCTGCATATTGAAGGGGAAAAAATACATATTTAGATTGCACACGGGAAAGTTGCATCTGTAGAAAATGAGCCATAAAAGTAGAAAACCTTATAAATATACGCTGGGATTTACAGTCCACAAGCAGAAAATCGTACACTCATAATTCCCTGCACAAAGTCGCATTCCCCTGCCTGAAAAGTGGTCAATGAGCGGCTGAGCCAGGACAGAGTATATAAAACACCTCTAAAAAAGACATTACAAAAATGTACTTATTTGTGATGGGGGTGTATCATTTTATTTATTTATTTTTTCTTCCTTTTTAAGACTTGTTCTTACTGAAAGTTATAGCATGGCTGATAATTTTTGTGCATGTTAAAAATGGTCTATAAAATTTACTCCATTTTTCCAAAGTCACCCCCCTACTTGGTGAGGATTTGCAATTTTTTTTAAAAGTCACAATGATAAATTCGGCTATCAGCTCCTTTAAATACTAAACTCGCACTTTTGCACCAATTCTTTTTCAAAAGTGGTGAGGGTAGTGGTAAATGGCAAATAGTTGTAATTGTTGACGCCAGAATGTGCGACTTTTGTACGCCATAAAACAGGCATACTAACATAATACACGGGGGAGTGTATTGGCATTGGCTTTCTTTTATTATTGATATTAAAGCATCACATTAAATAGTCACATTTACTTGGGAGATTTGGGAGATATATGGGTGATGTATCCAATACGTACTGGTTTGCAGGTTTATTGCTTTTTACGATTACAGGTTTATTAGGACACATAATGTAAAATTAAATAAAAACGTAGGAATGTAGAGTAAAAAGTGAATCTATTACCTCTTTACACTGAGTACCGATAAGATGGTAATGTCACATGCCTCAGCAGGTCCTATTTTGGAAAGGAGCCACAGTATCGGCCACATGGTGCATTTCTTGACCAATAAGCTACTTTAGTTAGCATATAGTGAGATGTACTGTTGAATGGTGCACCAAACAGACAGGTGTAGACTAGTTCGCACTCAGGTCTGGTGGATTGGAACAGAGTTAGGCCTCTTTCACACTACAGTATGTTGAATTCAGTGTTTTGCGTTCCGTTTTTCACGGATCCGTTGTTCCGTTTTTTGCTTCCGTTGTGGTTCCGTTTCCGTTCCGTTGTTCCGTTCCGTTTTTCCGTATGGCATATACAGTATACAGTAATTACATAGAAAAAATTGGGCTGGGCATAACATTTTCAATTGATGGTTCCGCAAAAAACGGAACGGATACGGAAGACATACGGATGCATTTCCGTATGTGTTCCGTTTTTTTTGCGGACCCATTGACTTGAATGGAGCCACGGACTGTGATTTGCGGCCAAATATAGGACATGTTCTATCTTTTCAACGGAACGGAAAAACGGAAATACGGAAACGGAATGCATACGGAACACATTCCGTTTTTTTGCGGAACCATTGAAATGAATGGTTCCGTATACGGACCGTATACGGAACGCAAAAAACGGACCGCAAAACGGAAAAAAAAGACGGTAGTGTGAAAGAGGCCTTAAAGGGATTGTCTGGTTTCAAGTGAAAAAGGGGTAATGGCAGCCAAAGCAGTGAAAATAATAAAAGAAGCATACCTTACCAATTGGATCTAGCACGGGTTGCCATTGCACAACATTTACTTCAACTCAACCCCTTGAATGAGTTGTGATAGATAGAGAGATAGATAGATAGATAGATAGATAGATAGATAGATATGAGATGGATAGACAGATCCTGAATAGCACCACAATTCCTCCAACATAAAGGTTTTATTATACTCACAGGATTTCTATTAAAATGACAATTATAAAATCAAATTGCCTGGCATTCACTAGAGATGAGCGAATAGAAGTTGACAAAGTGGAATTCGATCCGAATTTCAGGAAAAATTAGATTTGCACCGAATCTGAATTTCCTCACGCTTCGTGGTTAATGAATCAAATTTTTTCCCAAAATGGATGCTGCATGTGTGAAGACATGGAGCAAGGAACTCTGGGAAGGTGGCATCACCCATAATGTTATGCATGCAGCCAATCAGCAGCCAGCCAGCCAGCCCTGTGATGTCACAGCCCAATAAATAGCCTCAGCCATCTTGGATTCTGCCATTTTACAGTGTACTTAGTGCAAGGAGAGGCGTCAGCAGGCGCTAGGGACAGTGCTAGGAAAGATTTCAGTGTGCTTAAAAAAAATATTTACAAGTGCAGGGAAAGATTATTCATGTTGTAGGGAAAGGATAGGAAGGAATCATTCCACAGAACTTATGTTGAACAGGGTTCAGTAGGGAAGGTTACAGCCTGGGTAATAGGAACAATCCTATGACACCTTGCTGCACTGACTGGGGATCCAAATTGCCATTATACAGCTCTGTAATTACAGCAAACCATGGCATAAGTAAAATATATTTGCTGTTCAGCGGTGCAGTTATATGTTCTATAGCCCTTTTTGTCATGCATTAGGGGCAAAAGTAAAATATATTTGCCGTTCAGCGGTGCAGTTATATGTTCTAAAGCCTTTTGTAGCGTGTATAAGTGGAAAAGAATAAGGGCCTATTTGCTGTTTCTGGCGCAGGCAGAGGTTGCAGCAGAGTAAGGGGCCATGGCAGCAGGGATCACTTTGAGAGGCCTGAGCTCCCAGTGTCAGATATCGGTCGTGTCTTGACCAGAAACCCAGTGGTTCTTGAATGGTTGATTCGATCTTTGACTTTGTCGCAAGTAACATCAGACACCCCCAGCCAAGAGTCGGTGGGTTCATCAGACACCACCCTTAGTTGGCATGGCCCGGGAGCAGGCCCGGTGAACTCACCTGTTCTTAACCTGCCTTTGTCATTTTCTGTTCCCTCAGCCAGAGAAGTATTGTAGGCTGTGGGCTCTGCTCCGCTATATAGTAAGGACGAGCTATTAAAAGACGATCAGCCGCTACTGGCAAGACAAGATGTGGAGGAGACACCCACCGCTTCCTCCACTAGGCAGGCAAGTAGTCATAAGGAGAGTGGCATGGGAGCTAGTGTTGCGAGCGTTAGATCGGTGACGTACAGACAGTACTCGATGATGATGATATAGCTGATCGCACTTGGAAGCCGGGTGACGAAGGGGTTTCATCATTGGGAGAAGAGGGTGGCAGCTTGCCCGTAAGGCAGCGGTGGATCCAGCAAGTTGCTAGCATGGCCGGGAGTCAGCAGGGTGGCAGCAGTGGGAGGTTGGGAGCCAAACGTGCCTGGGGTAGACCACCCGCTTCGCAGGAGCCTACCTGCCTGGGAAGTAGCGGTGCACCTGTTCATGGAGGCAGCGGCGGTAGCAGTCAGCCAGTGCGTAGTGTTGGGGGTAAAATCAGCTACTCGGCGTTGTGGCAGTTTTTTGTTAAGCCGCCAGAGGAGGTAAACATAGTCATATGTAGAATCTGTGGGCAGAATCTGAAGCTTGGCCAGGGTGCCAATGTTGGCACCATGGCCCTGCGTCAACTTATGCAGCATCAGCATAAAGTGGCCTGGGATAACCGTGGCTCTAATGTGGTGGTCCAGCCTGCCGCAGCAACTGCTGCATCACCCAGTGGCATGCAGCCAATTTCAGGCAGTCAAGGCTCCACCACCTCAGCTGAAGGGAGCTGTCTGTCCTTCCCATTATCTACTGGTCCTGATGCTTCTGCTCCTTATCCTCCTACTCCTTGTCACTTATTCTGTCAGCAACACCGATCACTGAAGCGATTGCCAAGAGACACTCATCCAACGGCGCAGAAGCTGAATGTACTCCTGTCCAAGGTGCTAGTGCTGCAGTCCGTCCCTTTCCAAGTGGTGGACTCTGCAACTTTCAGAGAGCACTGATGGCTTGTGTCGAACCAAGATTGAGAGTTCCATGCCGTCATTTCTTTGCCAAAATGGCAGTACCAGCCCTGCACACACATGTAGAACAGAAGGTGGGCCAGTCCTTGAGCCTGTCGGTGTCTTCCAAAGTGGACTGCAGCACCGACGTGTGGAGCTGTAACTAAGGTCAGGGACAATACATGTGCTTTATGGCCCACTGGTTGAACTTGGCCAGGTGACGCCGCTTCCGCCTCCATGTTCTCACGCCATTCGTCCTGCAACAATGTCCGCCTCTGCCTCCTCATCCTCCACTATGTCCTCAGCCTCCACTACAGTAACAATTCACAGTACCCCTCCAGCATACCACATGTGCAGGACACGGCAGTGTCACACTGGTCTGCACCTGGTTTGCCTTGGCCAACGGAGTCACACAGGGGAGGAACTGCTCTGTGTTCTTTATCAAGAAATCGAATCCTGGCTTTCTTCTTGACAACTGAAAATCGGAAACACGGTGACTGACAATGGTAAGAACATTGTGTTGGCGCTGCGTCAATTAGGTAATCTGGTTGTCAAGCAGTTCCTGAAGTCTTCCACTCATCTGCAAGACATCCTAAAAATGGCCAGGTAACTTTACATGCACTTCAACCACTCGTACACCACAAAACACACCCTCCTTGAGCTGCAGAGGCAGAATGGTATCCCCCAACATAGGCTGATATGGGACATTTCCACCTGTTGGAAGTCCACCCCCCCATATGTTGGAACGACTATACGAACAGAGAAAGGCCATAAACGATTTCTTAATGATCCAAGCGGACAGGAGTACTCCCCTGTGTAACTTTGATGTCAGCCAGTAGCAGCTCATGCGTGACACCTGCCGTTTGCTCAGGCCCTTTGAGGAGGCCACATAATTTGTCAGTCGCCAGGACTACAGGATGAACATGTCATTCCACTGCTTCGTATAGAAAAGAAGAGAATCCCACGGCGCAAAGAACAAATCTCCTCATGCTGCTGCCACCTCCACACTATGTCACCTTGCCACTCTGTGGCCTCCACATGCTGCTTCCACCTCCACACTACGTCACTTTGCCACTCTGTGGGCTCCTGATGCTGCCGCCACCTCCACACTTTCATTGTTCCACTCTGTAGCCTCTTCATGCTACTTCCACCTCACCACTATGTCATAGAGCCACTCTGTGGACTTCTCATGCTGTTCTCACCCTCCCCACTTCATGACTGGACCACTATTTTGCCTTTCTGCCTGGCTGACATCATCATTTATTTGACCCTTCTTCTGATCTGTCAGAAGGAAGGAAAAATTTGATGCATTATGGATCCTGTCTGTGTAGAAGCTGTAAGGCCTGTATGGTCCCATCAGAATTGGCTTGTGATTTGGTAGCCAAAAGCAGGAGTGGGTACAAAACACAGCAAATATTCCATTAATCTCTGTTTTGGATCCACTCCTTTTTTTGTGGCATTAGCAATACTGATGGATTACTGACCAAATGCTGACCGAGTGAAGGCGGATGCTCCACAGACAGGATCTGTTTTTTGGGGTTTATTGTTCTGACGGATCAGAGGAAGGGCAAAATAATCAGTGACATCAATATAAACTTACTGCTGACACCCTCTCCACTCTGTTGGCGGGCTCTACTTGTATAAGCGTTTAATAGAACAGGTTCTGTAGACATCTATGTGGAATCAGCTGACGACGGTGTAAAAGGAGTGCGCTTCTTCTTGGAGCTAACATTGATTTGTAAGGCTGAGTTCACACTTGAGTTATTTGGTCAGTTTTGGCCCCGTAACTGCCCAAATAAGTGAAGTATGCAGTGATTCTAAGAGCGTCGCCTGTCATCTGCATGTCATACTGACTTACAGTATTATTTCAGTACCAAAGCAGACTCCCTATGCGTGTTCCTGCAAGGCACAGTGTTCTACACCACTATACAGGCTCTCTGCAGCTAGGAAATAGACGTTTTTCAACTCTATTCGCCGCAAATAAATTTGGATCGAAATCTCTAGCATTCACAGTAAAAAAAAGTGGTGTGCTTGCGGCTGCGGACTCGACTAAACCTCCAACAAGTAGCAAAAAACGATTCCAAGGCACTCCAAAAAGAAATGTTCAAAATAGTGTCCTTGTATTCATCCACGCAATGTTTCAGTCCTCTTAGGCTGGGTTCACATTGGCATTATTGAATTCTGTTATAGGTTCCGTTATATCAGAGTTATAACAGAATATAACTGAATTTTAGGACGGAATGCAAAACAGACGCCTTTAAGAAGCATTCAGTTTTGCTCCGTCCTAATACATGTCAATGGAGGCACATAACGGTTCCATTTGTTTCCGTTATACATGCTGGATCGAAGTCCACTTTGGATACTTCAAATCAGTCAACACTATATCAGTATTTCTGGAATGCCTTGATGTCTTACTTGTGTGCTTTTGGTCTTAGTCTTGTTGCATCATTCATGGACTGCTGTCTCAACATTCTCCTGTAAAATATTGATACACCTTAGAATTCTTAGCTACCTTAATGATCTCAAGGTGTCCACGAGGCAGAAAACCAGCCTCGAACCATGATGTTTCCACTGGTATGCTTCATAGCTGGGATTAGGTTTTGGGTTGGTGTGCAGGGTTCCTGTCTATTTTGCTTCATCTTTCCATGTAACCTTTTTTAGATGCATTGTGGAACATCCAGGTGGTCTTAGGCAAACTTGAGATAGGCTTCAATGTTTTTTATACTACCTTTCCTGTGTCTTTCCATGAACATAATTTTTGTTCAGTGTTTTTCTAATAATGGACACAGTAACATAGGTCTTTTGCAGTTCTTACAGTTTCTGTAGATCTTTTGTTATTACCCTTGGGTTCTATTTTACCTCTTTTTACGAATACCTGTTGTGCTCTTGAAGTGATCTTAAAACTAGGGTGAGTAGCAACTGTCTCCATGGGTAGATAATTCGTCTAGCCTGGATCGATGTACATACACCCAGATCTTTATTAATGTTTTTTAGTCTTTTTCAGCTTCATGCAAAACTATAACAAGTCTTCTGAGGTCTTCAGACAATTGTTTGCATCAAAGCTAGGTTAACATCAATCTTTTTCTTAGAACAGTCAGTAACCAGGCTTTGTGTGCTTTTAATTAATAGGAAAAGTAACTGTGAAAAACCACACTTCCAATATCATCTCCTTAATTGAAACACATTTTGCAAATTAGCTTTTGGAGAAGTCACTGACAGAGTTTCACTTACTGTTTCTCCCTGCACTGTGGATGTTTACTCAATTAGTTCAATAAAAGACATGAACAGTACATGTTTTTGTGTGTTATATTAGTTTAATCAGAATGTGTCCTGGTCCTGTGGGAGCTAGAAGCAGCCAGGAACAGAGCAGTGTCGAGACTGCAGACAGGTGAATGTTTTTTTTGTTTTGTTTTGTTTTTTTCAGTGAGAAGGGCAAGACCTCAGGGGTTGTTGGCCCCAGGGACAGACAACCCTTTTAAACTTCCTTCCACCTAGACAGTCATCCACTTTATATACCCCTTGTCCCAGCAGTGGCTGCAGTGGTGATGTTCCATATACTGTTGCCAATCACTAAATTCAGCAATGGAGGATGCAAGACTGCTGAGACCAGTGACTGGCTGCAGTGGCATACGGAACATCATTGCAGTCACTGGCTGCAGCCTGAGACAAAAGAGCAGCAATGCTGGATAAGAGGAGGCGCAGGAAGGGCTCCTGACAATTTTGTAAAACAAAACAAAAACTCAGACAACTCCTTTAATGCTGTACTTTGTAAGAGGCCACATAAGTAGATTTGTTCTAGTTATATATTAAAATAACTGATATATATATTGAAGAACTCCACAGACTGTAATGTGTTGAGCATTCAGACACCGAGCATCAGTGATTCCCCACTGGAAAGTGTATATTATCTGTAGCTATTTTCCAGATCCTGAGATAATTAGATATGCCCTTTTCCTCTAACGGTGTATTATTGTCTTCTGTTTGTTGCCATGTTGCTACACATTGTACTGCTTAGAAGTCTTGTTGATATATTCGTCCTCGATCAGCTTTATGGTCTTGATAGCCTTTTTTAAATTAATTTTTAAGCTTTTTTTCTCAGTTTGATCTTTAGAAGCCCTTTTAAGATGAATCCCTGGTGAGTATGGACATTTGACTTTGCACATTCCCTTTTCTCTAACCTTAGAGGAAATTACATTGATAATCAGCGCGCTGCGTTGATAATGAACCTTTACATTTATTTACATTTAACTCATATGTGCCCCTTTTACCCAGCACACAATCTGCTTCGAGGAATCTACAATAAAATGTACAATATAAAGTACATATGAAAATATTTCTGCAAATGTTTTTTATCTCCACTTGCGGGAAGACATAAGTGAGGGAAATGAACATGTG
The DNA here is from genome assembly GCF_014858855.1 of Bufo gargarizans. Lineage (NCBI taxonomy): Eukaryota > Metazoa > Chordata > Amphibia > Anura > Bufonidae > Bufo > Bufo gargarizans. The sequence continues at coordinate 77,943,534 of NC_058080.1, forward strand.
GAGTCACTGTGGGTAGAAAAACGTGGAGGCAAAAATAATAATAAAATACTGATAGGAGTTTATTATAAACCACCTTATATAACTGAGTCCACAGAAAACATACTAGTAAGAGTTTTTTCACACTTGCGTATAACTTTTCCAGTACTGCGATCCGGCAGAGGATCTCAATAACAGAGAAAAACGCTTCTGTTTTGTCCCTATTCATTGTCAATGGGGACAAAACTGAACTGAACAGAACGGAATGCTCCAAAATGCATTCCGTTCCGTTTGGTTGCGCTCCCATGTCCAGGATGGGATGCAGAGCAAAACAGATCCAGCATGACACACAATGCAAGTCAATGGAGCCGGATTCTCGGACACACAATAGAAAACTGATCCGTCCCCCATTGACTTTCAATGGTGTACATGCCGGATCCGTCATTGCTATATTAAAGATAATACAGCCAGATCCGTTCATAACGGATGCAGCCGGTTGTATTATTAGAAACAGAAGTGTTTTTGCTGATCCCTGCTGGATCAGGTGAAAGTAGCCTTAGAGGAATAGATGAGGCAACAAATCAAAATTAGGTGGTTATTATGGGGGACTTCAACTACCTAGATATAGACTGGGAAACCAAAACCTTGTAAGGGAAACACGTTCTTGGCAATAACCAAAGACAATTACCTTTCCCAACTGGTTCAGGATCTCACTAGAGGGACGGCCATACTGGACTTAGTATTAACCAATAGACCAGGGCCGGCTCCGGGTTCAGTGGGCCCTTGGGCGATAAAGTCTTAGTGGGCCCTCTTGTGGAATTTTGCATGACGCACACGGCAATGAAACTGCATGTACCATATTATAGATGTTGCCAAATACAATACACAGAGCATGCTGCAGAGTGGATACAGTGTATGTGAATCAGTCCTTATGCGCCTACTTTTTTTTACCTACCCAGTGTTTAAGTCCTTCATTTATACTCACAGTATTCTGTTTTCAACTGCACACCCTCTAAAGAGAAACTACAGACATTGAATATACAGCAGACTGGAAGAGGGTTGCTGAGATAGAGGCTCTTTGCCCCACAGACATACTGCCCCACTTTATGCTTATGATGTGGAGCCAGCCTCCTCTGACTGGCGGCTCACAAATGATGTGCCAAGATATGTGCCCCCTTCCCAGTATATATGCCAAGGTATGTTCCCCCCTCACAGTAGATATGCCAAGATATGAGGAAATCATGCTGTTGCTGTGGAGCACTGGCAGATGAACGGTGGAGCGGGGAGTGAACAGCTCTCTGCTTCACTATTACAATCAGCTGTGGGTCAGACCCCCCCCCTCGGAGCAGAGAGCCCCGACACTTGCCCAGGTATGCTGGATGCTGACGTTGGAACCGTCTCATTTTATATACTGACCTTTTATGTGGCACAGTATCAAATTCTTTGGAGAACTTAAGATATATGACATCTATTCACTCACCCCGGTCAAATCTAGAACTTACCTCATAGAAACTGATTAAATTAGTTTGACATGACCGATCCCTCATGAAGCCATGCTGATATGGAGTTATTTTCTTATTTTCCTTTAGGTACTCCAAGATGCCTTCAAAGAGTTTACCTACGACAGATGTATACTTGTCGGCCTATAGTTTCCGGACTCTGCTTTTGATCACTTTTTAAATATTGGCACCACATTTGCTGTGCCAATCCTATGGAATGCTCCCTGTCAATATAGAGTCCCTAAATATCAGAAATAAGGGTCTGTCTATGACATTAATTAATTCAATTAGGATACGGGGGCGTATGCCATCTGTTCCTGGTGATTAGTCTATTTTAATCTTTTTAAGATGCCGCTGCACTGAATTTACTTTGACACTCTGCATTTCATCTGACAGTTTATTTTCCTCAGTGAATACAGGGGAGAAAAAAATATTTAATAGCTTTGCATTTTCCTCATCACTCTCTGCAACTCCCCCCTTATCACTCTGTAAAGGACCATTAGAGTTATACTTGTTACCATTTATATAGTTGAAGAACATTTTAGGGTTAGTTTTACTCTCTGTGGTAATAAATCTCTTGGTCTCCAATTTGGCTGCTTTTATTTGTCTTTTACATATTCTTTTTAGTTTTCCTTATAGTTTTCCAATGCTACCTCGTTTTCTCCTGTTTTAGTGGTTGGAATGCTTTCTTTTTATCATTTATTGGTTCCTTTACATTTCTATCTATCTATTTTTTCTTGTTCCTTACCCTTTTATTCCCATAAGGTCTGCACCTCTCACAATTAGAGTTTAGGATTGGTCACTATTTCCCAGGTGTCCTCCAACCTGCACATCTGTTGCTCTGTGAGGTCTATTGGCAAGTAGTAAGTCCAGTATGGACGTACCTTTAGTTGGGTTCTGAACCAGTTTACAAAGGTAAGAACATGTTTCCTTTATGAAAATTACCGCTTTCAGTTTCCCAGTCTATATCTGGGAAGTTGAAGTCCCCTATAATAATGGACTCATCTATTTCCCTTAGTAGTAGATTTTCTGTGGACTATAACAAACTCCTATCAGTATTTTATTATTGTTTTTGCCTCCATGTATTTCTACCCACAGTGACTACACATTCTCATGTCCTTCACTTATATCTTCCCGGACTGTGGGCTTTAGACAGGACTTTACATAAAGACAAACCCCTCCCCCTCTCCGGTTTTGATGATCCTTTCTAAACAGACTGTAACCCTGTATTTTAACCTCCAAGTCATAACTATCATCCAACCATGTCTCAGTAATTCCCACTATGTCATAGTCCTCCTCACACATTCCTAATTCCAGTTCACCAGTTTTATTAGTCAGGCTTCCGGCATTAGTATACAGTTCAGACCAAAAGTTTGGACACACCTTCTCATTCAAAGAGTTTTCTTTATTTTCATGACTATGAAAATTGTAGATTCACACTGAAGGCATCAAAACTATGAATTAACACATGTGGAATTATAAACAAAACAAAAAAGTGTGAAACAACAGAAAATATGTCATATTCTAGGTTCTTCAAAGTAGCCACCTTTTGCTTTGATTACTGCTTTGCACACTCAAAGCAAAAGGTGGCTACTTTGAAGAACCTAGAATATGACATATTTTCAGTTGTTTCACACTTTTTTGTTATGTATATAATTCCACATGTGTTAATTCATAGTTTTGATGCCTTCAGTGTGAATCTACAATTTTCATAGTCATGAAAATAAAGAAAACTCTTTGAATGAGAAGGTGTGTCCAAACTTTTGGTCTTTTGGTCTGTACTGTACATACTGATTTAAGTTTTTGTATATTTTTTACCCTACACCTTTCCTTATGAACTGTTCTAGTCCCTCCTTCCATTCCTCCACTGGTTTCATTATCTCGCCCCAGGTCTCTATCTTCCCCTCCTATAATGTATTTACCCTCCATATTAGTCCCTAGTTTAAGCACTTCTTCAACCTTCTAGCAATCTTCTTCCCCCAAAACAGCTGCATCCCCATTAAGGTGCAGCCCATCCATACAATAGAGCCTGTAGCCGACAGAGAAGCCGTCCCAGTTCTCCAGGAACTGAAACCTCTCCTTCCTACACCAGTTCTTGAGCCACTTGGTAAGCTTATGGTACAAGTAGCATTTAGGAAAATAGTATTTAGGTCCTTGCCCTGAGCTTACGAATCTAAATCCCTAAAATCATTTTTAAGGAACCCCACCTACCTCTAACTTTGTCATGGTTTCCACTGTGGACCATGACTGCTGGATCTCTGCCAGCCTATCCCAGTAATCTATCAACCTGATCTGCGATATGTTGAACTTTAGCTCCAGAAAGACAACACACCTTTCGACAATCCCGGTCTTTGTGACAGATCGCCCTATCTGTACCCCTAATAATTGAGTCTCCCAGTACCTGTTTGTCCTGCCCTGCTCTCCTGCTTACTGGAGCCGACATTCCCCGGGCTGACAGATGAAGCAGTGCTATCCCTAAACTGACATCTCCATCATCCGCAATCTTTGCAAACTCGTTGGGGTGTGTCAGATCAGGGCTAGCCTCATTTGCACTCTACCCCACTTTCTGTTACCCAGCTAGCTACCTAACTTTCCTGATCCTTTATACTATCACCCTTCCCCGCATCTACCCCATAAAGTGTTTTCTCAATAAGCAGCAAACTATTTTCCAAATTGACAGCATTTCTCAGTGTCAAAATTCACTTGTTTAGATACATGCTGTGCGATTCCAAACTGGAAATTTGCTCACATTTTGAACAAAGATATGCACCCTCAAATGTCTGTTCCAGGACTGCATACATTAGACAAGATGTGCACTGGACTGTGCTGTCAATAATGGAACACATACTAAATGGGGATTACACAAGAAAAGAAAAACAAAAAATACAATAATACAGTGCAATGAAAAGCATACACCCCCGTATCCTAAGAGAATTAAGTAATGTAATAGACAGACCCTTATTTTTGATATTCAAGGACTGTATATTGACAGTGAGTGTTTCATAAGATTGGCACTTGGCAAATAATAAAAAATAAATTGCCCCCAAAGGTGTACATAGCCTTTAAGGGGTTATGGGCCTATTTGTATTGTCTACATCACATGTTACATAATATTGTGACAGGGATCATCCTACCTACCTAGACCAAATGATTTAAGAATCGCCCTCCTGGAGAATAAATGATGCAAGCAGAGAATATCCACTTATATACAGAAACTAGAAGACGAAAAGGACAGTCAAAAATGACAATTAGGGGACAGTACAGTAGGTTTATGGAACAGTGGGCTTGATATCAATCCAATTCCTATATGCTATTGAATCAGTAACGGATAATTTATGGTGACAGGAGCACTTTGCTTAAATAATTGATGGCATCTTCATGAAGCACATAAAATGAACTCAGAGGGAGATGGCTGGCTATTGTTTTAGCTCCATATTGTTATAGTGATCTTGGGAGTCAGTGCTCTTTTTAAACTGAAAGTGAACTGTAAAACAATCCTTGTATTCTCTGGTGAATTAATTAGCGGGTTTAGAATCAGCACATTTTATAGAAATTCATTTTGATAAATGTTTCTTCAGGTGGTTTAAAGTACATAGAGTTAAAGGAGTAAGATCATAGTAAAGAGGATGCCACTGTTATCGGTGGGTATTTTGGGGCTGAGTTGCGAAACCAGACACAGACGATGGATAAGAGAAGCCAAGTTTCTGATAAAAGTACAGTAGATCCTTTTTCTGTAATCTCTTAAAAGCACTTTAAGGCTACTTTCACACTAGCGTTAATATTTTCCGGCACTGAGATCTGTCATAGGGTCTCAATACCGGAAAAAAATCAGTTTTGTCCCCATTTATTGTCAATGGGGACAAAACGTAACTGAACAGAACGGAATGCTCCAAAATGCATTCCGTTCCATTCTCATACTGGAGAGCAAACCGCAGCATGCTGCGGTTTTCTTTCATCATGGGATGTGGAGCAAGACGGATCCGTCATGACCCACAATGAAAGTCAATGGCTCAATCTGACACAATCTGACACAATAGAAAACAGATCTGTCCTCCATTGACTTTCAATGGTGTTAATAACGGATCCGTCTTGGCAATGTTACAGATAATACAAACGGATCAATTCATAACAGATGCAAACGGTTGTATTATCAGTAACGGAAGTGTTTTTGAAGAACCCTGCCGGATCCAGCAAAAACGCTAGTGTGACAGTAGCCTAAAGCCTCTCTAGTTTGGAATAAATTCAGTAGTGCTGAAATTTAAAATCAAGGGCAACCCTTCCACTGATCTGCAGTTTGCCCATAGTTGCCAACTCTACCAGAATGTTGGGAAGTTCCTGGAAAAAGGTAAGACCTTCCAGACCAAAAGTTTGGACACACCTTCTCATTCAAAGAGTTTTCTTTATTTTGATGACTATGAAAATTGTAGATTCACACTGAAGGCATCAAAACTATGAATTATCACATGTAGAATTATATACATAACAAAAAAGTGTGAAACAACTGAAAATATGTCATATTCTAGGTTCTTCAAAGTAGCCACCTTTTGCTTTGATTACTGCTTTGCACACTCTTGGCATTCTCTTGATCAGCTTCATTAGGTAGTCACCTGAAATGGTCTTCCAACAGTCCATTTCAGGTGACTACCTCTTGAAGCTCATCAAGAGAATGCCAAGAGTGTGCAAAGCAGTAATCAAAGCAAAAGGTGTCTACTTTGAAGAACCTAGAATATGACATATTTTCAGTTGTTTCACACTTTTTTGTTATGTATATAATTCCACATGTGTTAATTCATAGTTTTGATGCCTTCAGTGTGAATCTACAATTTTCATAGTCATGAAAATAAAGAAAACTCTTTAAATGAGAAGGTGTGTCCAAACTTTTGGTCTGTACTGTATGTAAGCTGTACTTTTGATATAAAAAGGGTTGTCTATATTATTAAACCCCTTTGTATATACTCTATTAGAGAAGTGAATAGAGTGAGATCCCTTGTTCAGGATCCTTATCTCTTGGAGAATGGTTATGCAGTGACCTAGTGAATCACTGCTAAAGGATAATTGTTGGCAAAAAGTTAAATGTGATTTAATGGTAAAAAAAAAAAAAACATTTATCTCTCTACAAACTATGTATTCCAAAAATCTGTGTATAGTAGTGATGAGCAAATCTGGTTCGTCCTGCTGTCGGATGAACCCGATTTGTTCATCTGCATCAGTCATATTCATTATTATCCCTATCTTCGTATATGTATATGCATTAAAATGTATTGCCACTGAAGAGGCTCTTTCAAGATGGCCACCATTAACACGAGACTTCATTAGTTTCATGCATGCACCATTACTCATGTTAACGGGAGCCATCTTGAAAGAGCTTAATCAAAGGCAATTCATTTTAATGCATATACGGACATAGGGATAATAATGAATATGAATGATGCAGAATTGAATTGAATTAAAATAAATTAATTGCGTTCACCCACAGCAGGACGAACCATATTCACTCATCCCTAGTGTATAGACATACAACAGTTAACTCTGGCAGTCTTGGTAAGATTGCTGTGAAGACCGGTTGGTCCATCTTCCTCTGGTTAGTTAGAGAGTCTTAGCTGAGCAGATCTAAAGACAAGACCTACATGTGTGAGCTCCTGCCAAGTAGGCCCAAAGAGAAGCCTCATCCAGGAAACACCATTACTGAGACTGAAAAGCTGAAAGAACAAAACTTACCTGAGAGACTACCCTTGAGGGAAAGGGAACAGACATCAACAGAAGCCTTAGAACCATCAAGTCATTCGGTTCAGACAGTAAGGTACCGCTAATTTAAGGCATTGACTTTATTGCTTGTGAAAAGGGTTAATTTCCTCCAGTACCAACAACACTTTGAGACAGATTGGTAATCCAAATCTAAGATCTGCACCTCTAAGCCTGGGAATTGTAGAAGTAAAAGAGAACCGAATTGTACTCCTGTCGTTATTTGGGAAGTTTGCAAAGTGTGTTTAGCGTTAGACCCGGGGATAACTACTACTACTACCACCATCATTGTTACTGCTGCTCCACAACTATGGGGAGAATCCTACTCTGTAACATACCTCAGAACTGTGCTTTTTGCTGCAATATAAACTACTACTCCTATTATCTGTCCATCAAAGAGAGATTTTATTTATTGCAACGAAAACAGGCCTATTCATTAACTCCATTAACCTATTGCCGGCCTTGCACCTGTCCTTCTGCCTTGCACCTTGCCAATCATACACCATCAAGGGCACCCCAGATGGAAGTCCCACAAGGTCTCGGGCATACCCCAAGGGAAGAACACCCGCCATTCACTGCTGCACAGCCCCAGGAAATTCCAGAGGGAGGACAGCCACCATGAACCACTATTTCTACCACTACTACTACTCTCTTTGACATTATGAGGTATTGAGTGCAGATTGAAGGGGGAAAACTGGATTTTTTTTTATTTTAGCACAAGGGTGTAACATAACATAATGTGAAAAAAAGTGAAAGGGTCTGAAGACTTTCTGAATGCACTCTAACTATAATAGTTGCTGGAGGACCTGGTCTTCCATAGAGGCTACAGAACGGCTAGAGCACCTATAATTTCTAATTTTCATTAATTTAATACTTCTTACTTCATACTATAGGCAACTCCTACTCTCATTCCATTAGCCTTTGGTGATACTAAAATATCTATCATTACATTTCTACTGAAACTTAACTGTGGCACATTTATAAATGTCACCAGTGGATGAACATTCATGTAGCTCCCATTTCACAGCCAAGCAACTTGGCAAGCCACAGGTTAAGTGGATTCCATGGGTTATGATATATGGAAGAGTGCGGCACAGGTTATTTCTGCTCTATGTTGCCCTTATTTCTTGACCTTCTAACATTGCTTCATACTGCAGTTACATCTGACTGATTAGGTTTTTCATTTGTAGTGATGTAGGCTCAGTCCACTTGACTAATAGTTGTTAAATTTGCTACTATATTTTATAAAGTTCTGTATCCCGAGAGTTATGGGAATGATAAATTCCAATATTGAATCAAAGATTACTTCTTGAGACCATGGCATTTGTCAACAAAGCATTGCTGGAACCTCAGATATCTAAGAGGAAAGCTGCAGTTTAATATTTCTATGGTATCTTTACGGGAAATATAAACCTCGGGTTAATAAAAACATTATAAAATGTGTGTTTACATGTCATGCCAGATGTAAAAAATTTGAAAATACTTGGTGCTAAGGAAAGAACAATGGTGGGTACATCAGCGACAAACCCCAAGACTTTCTAAGGATCATATCCCATTTGCTTGCAAAAAAAGACTTGCAGTTGAAAGAAAAACCTGAATAAAAAATGTTCTTGTTTGCAGAGAGATAAACTTTACTTCTATTATTGAGGCTCTTTGTAACAACGTAAAGAGGAAATTAGAGGTCAACATCTGAGGAATCTGTGAACTCACATGACTGTTATGACAGGGGTTTCCAGGTTGTTTAGATGGTGCTGAATAAATGGAAGGTGGAGGCAAAATCCTGATGCAGCAACCAAACTTTATTTACAGAAGATTACTCCACGGGAGGACACAGATATTTGAAGGTTGCTAAACCATTTATAGTATAACAGGCCTTATAGATGTTATGACCTAATTCTGTATACAGGTCACTGTACCAATCTCTAGAAATGGGGTTCAGGATGCCAGCCAACTTAGTGTTCACCTATCTCTTCAGTCAACCACTAGCCTTCTTTTTAATATAATCTTGATTCACTCTTAAAAGGATTGTCCCATCTCAACATTTCTGGTATATTGGTATACATTATGCCTTCAAGATAACAGATGAAAGAGGGCACATAGAACATGGGTGGTGTCCTCTAAATTTACTGGTATGGCATGAAAATAGTCAAAGAAGCAAGCCCATCTGTTGAGACTGATTTTCTGGGACAATGTCTGAGATATCTGGTTTGCATCTTGGCTTGGACATCAGCTCCCTGTCCTGGCCATCCCTATCGTCTATCTTTGTCACAGCCACTTGGCATCTGAGGCTGTAGCCATGGTCACCACAGCAGAAGTGGTGCCTAGCTGGGGACCTCTCCTTTTCTTGCTCTCCGGCTTTGGATCAGAGTCTGTGTCACCACCCTGCTTCATCAGCCGCCACTGCAGGGCCTCCTCAGAGCACAGTGACATGAAAATGGGACATTCTTTCTCAGCGCTCTCCCTAAGGCCTCTTTCACAAGGGCGTTGCGGGAAAATGTGCAGGTGCGTTGCGGGAACATGCGCGATTTTTCCACGCGAGTGCAAAACATTGTAATGCGTTTTGCACTCGCGTGAGAAAAATCGCGCGTGTTTGGTACCCAAACCGAACATCTTCACAGAAGTTCGGGTCTGGGATCGGTGTTCTGTATTATTATTATAACATGGTTATAAGGGAAAATAATAGTATTCTGAATAAAGAATGCATAGTAAAATAGCGCTGGAGGTTGTTAAAAAAATAATAATAATTTAACTCACCTTAGTCCACTTGATCGCGCAGCCCGGCATCTCCTTCTGTCTCCTTTGCTGAACAGGACCTGTGGTGAGCATTCATTGCAGGAACAGGACCTGTGGTGACGTCACTCCGGTCATCACATGATCCATCACCATGGTAAAAGATCATGTGATGGACCATGTAATGACCGGAGTGACGTTACCACAGGTCCTGTTCAGCAAAGGAGACAGAAGAGATGCCGGGCAGCGCGATCAAGTGGACTAAGGTGATTTCAATTTTTATTTTATTTTTTTTAACCCCTCCAGCGCTCTGTATTCAGAATGCTATTATTTTCCCTTATAACCATGTTATAAGGGAAAATAATAATGATCGGGTCCCCATCCCGATCGTCTCCTAGCAACCGTGCGTGAAAATCGCACCGCATCCGCACTTGCTTGCGGATGCTTGCGATTTTCACACAACCCCATTCACTTCTATGGGGCCTGCGTTGTGTGAAAAACGCACAAAGAGGAGCATGCTGCAATTTTCACGCAACGTGAAAATCACCGCTCATGTGAACAGCCACATAGAAATGAATGGGTTGGTATTCAGTGCGGGTGCAATGCGTTCAACTCACGAATCGCATCCGCGCAGAATACTCGCCCGTGTGAAAGGGGCCTAAACCTAGAACTGTCCATTGGTGGTGCAGAAACAACATCTAGTGACCAAATCCTGTTCCTTTCTTCTTGCTTTCTTCAGCTGCTAGCACTCTCAGGCTGATCATGGTAGTGTGGGAGCAGCACCACCAGCCATATCTCCAAATGGAGGTACTCCTGAAAGGTAGGACACCAGTGGAACTCCTCCACCTCTTCTTACTATCACCAATTTCCATAATGCATTGATTCAATCTTTAAGGGTACACTCGCAAGTGTATTTTTCTGTGATTCAAAAATCAGAAGTGAATCTGCCTCAAAATCACGTAGATTTGTTGCAGAATGCACCCTATGAATTACAAAGGATAAAATCAGTGTTGGAAATCCACAGAATTGACAATGATCAGGAGGATATGCGCCATACAAATGTTATGAAATTTGTGCATAAACTATTTCTCATCTATTATATTTAGTATCATTTCCGTAATTTAGAAATATGGCAATTCCTGTGCCATCAATGTTAAAATGAATCGTATCTGGACTTATCTGGGCTGGAATCCTCATTGTACTGACTACTTAACTCTTTCCTTCCTGGATTGTTGTGTTTAGAAGTACTCTTTTTTTCACACTGCTGTGCATTCTTGGAGATCCAGGCATTTTTCAGTTTTTTGTGTTCCCTCCATCTCTACCACTGAAACGGATTGGACATTTTATTTTGATTTTATTATCTTCTTTGTTTGTTGCTGATCAAAGAGGGTGACCGGGGGGGGTAAAAGTTTCAGACATTCCTCAGGGCTTTGTCACACCGTGAACCGTGATTTATTTAATCTCTGTAACTTCTGTGATATCCTTTTACTTGTATCTTCTGCTGCCAGATTTTGATACGGCTGTAAAACATATCTGCTATGAAAATGGATGGCCCGGTGAAGGACAGATTTTTGCATTCTGGAGAATATATATATATAGATAGATATATATAGATATACAGTATATACAGTATATATATATTTATATATATATAAATGTAAAGAAAGCGGCAGCACCGTCCCAGAAGAAACACGGGTGCAATGCCCAAACAAGGGACCAGCACAGTCCCAAAATACAAAAGAATAAAAACCGGGCAGCACTCAAGTAGTGAAAAAGTAAAAAAAAACTTTTATTCACCCATGCGAAAAGAAAGTGATGTTTCGGCTCAACACTAGAGCCTTTCTCAAGCCAGGATGGAAAGACTGAGGGGGTCATTTACTAGATGTTAGTCTTAATTCCCCATTTAGCTCGCAGTGGCTGCGCTGTATTTATGTAGAGATCCCGGCCTCTACATAACTTCAGCGTATTCACCGTCTGTCTAAATCTACGTCAGCTCCCTTGCTGGCATGGATTTAGACAATTTTTGCGCCTGCATAAATGAGACTGGCCTGCCAGCCCATCTCCTTTCCCACCTATGCCACGCTCCCTTTTTTTTTAGACCTGGCGTGAAAAGTCGCAGATTGCCGCACAAATAAGCTTTGCACCGCAATCTGCGACAGGTATTCACCAAAAAGTGCTAGATATCTGAGTCTTAGGCCTAGTTCACACGACCGTATGTCTTTTATTGTTTTCTGCGGTCCGTTTTTCACGGATCCGTTGTTCCGTTTTTGAGTTCCGTTGTGTTTCCGTTTCCGTTCCGTTTTTCCGTATGCCATGTACAGTATACAGTAATTACATAGAAAAAATTGGGCTGGCCATAACATTTTCAATAGATGGTTCAGAAAAACGGAACGGAAACGGAAGACATACGGATGCATTTCCGTATGTGTTCAGTTTTTTTTGCGGACCCATTGACTTGAATGGAGCCACGACCCGTGATTTACGGCCAAATATAGGACAAGCTCTATCTTTCAACGGAACGGAAAAACGGAAATACGGAAACGGAATGCATACGGAACACATTTCGTTTTTTTTCCTGGACGTGCTCACCCCCCTCTGCCGTTTGCGTGGCTAACTCTTCCCCAGTGTATCATCCAGCCAGCCCTGTATTGATGTGACGTCACCCTCTCCTGTTGCTGAGATCCCATGCATGTGCATTTCAGCACTGGGCCCGGCCCAGTAACAGCACATGCGCACTGCGGTATACAAATCCAAATCAGGAATAATAAAAGAATGGCCCAACACAGAGTCATAAGAATAGATGCTCCCAAATAGTTATTACAATGGGAATGTAAGCAGTTACTTAGGCCTGATGCACACGACCGTATCTGTGGTCCGCACATCGCGGATCTGCAAAATACGAATGTGGTCCATTTGCTGTCTGCATTTTATTTGTGGACCCATTATATTAAATGGGTCCATGGTCTGAATTTTTCAGACATAGTCTATCTTTTTGAAGAACGGACATACGGATGTGGAAAGCACACAGATGAACAACGCGCCTGCTGCATCCACCGCCCCCTCTAAATGTCTTACCTTCAGAAAATGGTAAATGAGACGGCCTGCTGACCCGTCACCTTCCCCGCAATGCCCACTTTTTGAGCCGGGAGAAGTCACAGATTGCTGCACAAAGAACCTTTGCACTGCAATCTGCTCCAAAAATATGCCTATTTTAGGCGCATTTCTGATTAATAAATGACCCTCATAATGATAAAAAAAATCTTTGCATGTGTTTGTTTAAAAGTTGAAAAGACTTGAAAAGAAAAATAAAGAAAAAATGTAATTGTTGCGAAACACGTTTCCAGGGACAACCAGACTTTTACCATTACAGTAGACCTAAAATTTCCCGACCAATCAAAGCGCACTCGGGCCTCTAATTTATCGTCTTGAAAGCTCTGGTGCAAGCAATATTTTGAAACACTGTGCGAGGGGTCAGCCTTAAGAGGTTTAAACAAAGAGATCTCTTTTAGTGAGCGCATGGATATCAGTCCATTCTGTTTCGTTCCATGTTCGGCAGCGAGAAGCTGATGTTTGTAATGGCTGTCATTACTATAATCAACTCGGCTCACTTTCAAGTCGGTTTCTGTTCACTGTTGATAAATGTATTGCAAATGGAAGTTAATGACTACATTATGTGGTTTTCAAGTTTAGTAAATTTCTGAACAGTTGTGAATTAAAGCTAAAGATAAATTGAGGCACAACTCCAGCAGAACAAGCCAAAATAACAGATCTGAATGCGCCTGAGAAATGAAAAGAAGTTCTACTTTAGCATAAAGGGAATTTAGAAATAGCGTGCTGCTACATTACATCTTTTTATTGGCTTTTTGGTGGCTCGTAAAAAAAAGACATGAGATTCAGAACTTGTAGGCACTTTTTTTGTGATGTTTTTTAGTCAGACATCCCTCTTTTTAGACTTTTTTTCCTATCAAGAAGTCTTTTGTAAAATGCCTGAAAAAACCTTACACCCAGAGTATGCTGCATTTAAAAAAAAAAACACCAAGGAAGCAAAACATGCAAGGAAACTAAAAAGTCTTTGTGGGTAGTTTTAGAATGTCCTATTGGCCAATATCTGGCCGTGGCATCTTCTGCTAAAAAAAAACTGCGAACAATACTACAAAAAGGTGTAGTGTCAAATCACTCTAGGGGCTCATGCCCACAAACGTCAGGGCTCTGTGCCTGTATTACGGACTGCAAATGGTGGGTACGCAATATATGGGCACTGGCCATGTGAACTCCGTGCTGCGGATGCAAACCCATTGACTTGAATGGATCCGCAATCCGCAAGATATAGCCAAAGATAGGACATTTCCTTTCTTTTGAAGAGCAGAAGCACTTCCATGGACTTTTGAGTCCATGTCTCCACACCACAGAGGATAAGACATGTCTTATCTTTTGCAGTATCTTGCGGATCGCTGACCCATTCAAGTCAATCCACAGCACGGAGTGCAAATGGCCAGAGCCCATACATGCGTGGGCATGAGCCCTAAGGTGTGCCTTCTTAGAAGGGCCACGGTTACCTGTTGTGTAATTGGCACATGCACAGTACAGGTCTTTTTTCCTGTGAAGAAATGAGATGCCTCCTTTAACATGCGCCAAAATTCGGGTGCACATTGCAACCATGAGTGTACAGGACCAGGCAAGAGCAGGATACAGATGCTTGGCCCTTTCAGTCTACAAGGTAGAGTAGTGGTTTAGTGAGAAGAAGGATGGAACTCTGGTGCATCAACGGGCTGGGGTCTACCCTCAGTGCTCTGAAAATCTCATTAGCAACTTTTTATTAGGCCTTAGTAAGAGAAGTCACCAAAAAATCCAATGGTTACTCTGAGTGAGCTGCAAAGATCCTGTATGCAGATGGGAGAAACTTAAAGAAGGTCAACGATCACTCAGCACTCCACCAATCTTGGCTTTCCTTGTCTTTGCTCAGTAAAAGAGTCTGCAGAAAAGCATCTAAAAGCCTTAAGACTGTGAGAAACAAAATTCTGTGGTCTGTTGAAATCAAGATTGAACTTTTTGGCTTAAATTCTAAATGTCATGTTTGGAGTATTGGAGGTTTACCTTCCAACAAGACAATGAACCTAAGCACACAGCCAAGCCAACACAGGAGTGGCTTAGGGACAACTCTGTGAATGTCATTGAGTGGCCCAGCTAGAGCTTTGACTTAAACCTAATCAAACCTCTTGGGAGAGATTTGAAAATGACTGTCCACTGATGGGCCCCATCCAATCTGACAGATCTTGAGAGGATCTGCAGAAAAGAATGGCAGAGAATGCCCAAAATCAGGTGTGTGAACCTTCTAGCATCATACCCAAGAAGACTAACGGCTGTAATCGCTGGCAAAGGTGCTTCAACTACGTCCTAACAAAAGTTCTGAATACTTATGTCAATGCACTTTCTCTTTATTGGGTATTAAGTGCAGAATGATACCTAAGTGGTCAGCATGGAGCTTCGAAGTCTGTTTAGCCCCAGAGACTATGTTGGCAGTGTTGTGTCCACAGAGTGTGGGAGTGAGGTGGCACAGGTGTACATGTTTTCTACGGGGGTGTAGCTCAGATTAAGGCAGGAATGTTCAGGCTGTAGTTGGCAGCAGAAGTCATATGTCCCACCTGGGAGGAGTCTAGGCAGTGTTTTAAAGTGAGCTCACCAAGGCAGTTGATGAGTGAACTGCGTCTTTCAGCCATGTACGGAGAGTGTGGCCTGTGCTTATGAGCTCAAGAAAGTGTGGCTCACAAAGAGCTGGGAGAAGATGAGATGTTATCTGCAGAGTGTCCCATTGGTGAGACCCAGTGACTAGCTGTCAGCTGTCCTCATCACGCCATTGGTTAATCAGTGAGAACTGCTGTTAAAGTGAATGCCTCCTGACAGGGTATGAATAATACAGTATTGCAATAAAAAATTACCGAAGAGAAAAAATTCTCTATTCGTTGCTAGTGGGTCAAAATGAATTTGGCCAGAATGGCACCGCCTGTATTTGCAGCTTCAAAACTTTACAAACCCTCTAGTCCAAACATTCATGAAACTAGCCCATAAGACTAGTTCCATTCTTTAGTTCTTATTTTTTCAGTATGCAGGCTGCATACATCTTATTTAATTAAATATGGATCCTGGTACCTCATATAAATGCAAGAACCGCGGCCTGATACTTATCATGTGATTTTCTAATAGTGTTTCTTCTTTGTTTTCATTTTTTCCAGCTGAGCGTAGGATTCAGAGGGATGAAAATCAAAGCCTACATGCTGAGAAATGAGAAAAATAGAAAAAAAATATCACAAGTGGTTGATTTTTATTAGGTTTCATACAGAGTCTGCAGATTGTGTGTCCTCTGCAGACTAATAAACAATTGTGGTTACTCCCTTAAGTGGGGTTGCCCTCATCTCGTACATATTGTGATGCCAGGCTATGCCAAACTTGCTGTGGGCAAGCATACACACATCACTCATGCTGTGTGCTTAATGGGCTTCTGTTTAATCTGCCATGGCATGAAAAAAACAAGGAATTTGCCTTGTTAGCAGTTCTTAATTTTTGTCACTTCTAGAACTGAACTTCTGCTGCAACCGGGAAACCTTCCTCTTCTGTCCTCCATGACCTGAAGTGTTCTGCTGCAAACCAAGTAACAGTATATGTGCACACTGCCAACATGTGAGAGTACAGCATAAGAACCTAATAACATGAGCTTCCTAACATCATTACCTTTCCAATTCCACACCGTTCCCCGTGGCAGGTTTTTTCGGTTCTCCTGCCAATCCTGTATGATGATATGATGTCCATTGCCACTAGTGTTGAACGAATAGAAGATAACAAAGTGGATTTCGATCCGAATTTCAGGAAAAAATGTATTTGCCGCAAAACCGAAATTCCTCGTGCTTCGTGATAAGGAATCGATTTTCCTTGAAATTATGGTAAAAAAAATAATAATAATATCTCATCCATTTGAGCGCGAAGAGGCAGCAGCGGACATCTTGCTTGAAGATCGCGTGTGAAATCTCATGCGCGTTGATGTATGACGGCACCACACCCGGCGACTTGATGCCATCATGACGCGCCGCACAAGATTTTACGCTGGATCTTGAAGCAAGATGACCGCGGTGGCCTCTTTGAGATCAAATGGATGAGGTAAGTATGATTTCATTTTTTATTTTTGTTAGCAACCGCTAAAATACTTTGATATTGCTCTTAGATGCTGTGATCAGCGATGAACGCAGCCTCTGAGGGGTTCAATGATGGGGGGGGCCGAACCATCAAGCAGGAGCCCTCCCTTCATAGTATACCCTAAGGCAGGCATCCTAAAACTGCGGCCCTCCAGCTGTTGTAAAACTACAACTCCCACAATGCCCAGCTGTAGGCTGATACCTGTAGGCTGTTCGGGCATGCTGTGAGTTGAAGTTTTGCAACAGCTGGAGGGCCGCAGTTTGAGGGTGCCTGCCCTAAGGGAAGAAAGGGTGTGCCTTCCTATTACTGCCCTAGCCCTAGAGAACATTGGATTCCCACTGTGAACATTTTCAGCCAGAGCCACTACCACTCCCATCCTCTGCTCCCCATCCTCTTCGGCTTGCAGTGGGTTACTCCCGTAAGATTACCCCACCTGTAGGTGCAATGGTTATGCAATTTGTGATGTTTTAATGGTTTAGCTCTAAAATGGGGGGAAAAAATGAAAGAAAATATTCAGGAAAAGAAAATAATTTTTTTCTATTTTTAAAAATAAAGTTACCAATTAAATTGCTTAATGTAAGCTGCAGTCTGTGCTGGGCGCGCTCTGCTGTGTTAGACTATAACTAATTACACATCGGCTTTCTCGCTTGTGCACTTCAAGTCCACTCTGATTTTCTTATAATATGAAGTTTTTACCAGAGGGCAAAAAACAAGAAGAAATTGTGTGCATCCAGTATGGACCTCATTTTATGTATACAGTCAGGTTCAAAGAAAGCAGAGACGCTTGCCGGTAATATCGATTTAAAAAATAAATGGAGAAAAATCAGCAATCCCAGGGAATTCATATTGAGAAAGTGTATGTTATAGAAAATCCTGGCAGCCTGCATCTGGATGTCAATCTAAGAACAGCTTTATAATCTAAGAGACGGCAGATTGAGGCTACACACACTCGATGGTGCCCTCTTGTGGTCAAACGACTATGTAACTGTCAGCTCAGGCACAAGACATCATTTACAGCCTGCTCACGAGCACACATAATCATTGCCCGGCAAATATTACTGACAATTATTATGTGATGAAACGACTGCTCCAAATAATAAATAACCTGTGCGGCAGATCGGATGTAAAATGTGCACGTTATTCAAATTTAAAGAACAAAAAAAGGACAGATACCAGCAGCAGCGTGTCTGCAGAACATAAATACAGGGGGAAGATGGAAGCTGTAAGCTCGTTCACACTGGCAGGCTTTTTATTACTGACATCTCATTGCTATAAACTGAACTAAGGCTCCACGCACATGGCAGAGCTGTGTCCCTGCAGCCAAGGGCATAACTATTAGGCTGAGTTCACACGGGCGAGATTTCCGCGCGGGTGCAATGCGAGAGGTGAACGCATTGCACCCGCACTGAATCCGGCACCATTCATTTCTATGGTGCTGTGTACATGAGCGTTTTTTTTCACGCATTACTTCTGCAATGCTTGAAAATCGCAGCATGCTCTATATTCTGCATTTTTAACGCAGGACAGGCCCCATAGAAGTGAATGGGGCTGAGTGAAAATCGCAAGCATCCGCAATCAAGTGCGGATGCAGTGCGATTTTCACGCATGGTTGCTAGGTGACAGTCTATTCACTGTATTATTTTACCTTATAACATGGTTATAAGGGAAAATAATAGCATTCTGAATACAGAATGCTTAGTAGGTGATCAATTGAGGGTTAAAAAAATAAATAAAAATTAACTCACCTTCTTCTCTTGATCGCGTAGTTCCCGGTCTCTTCTTTACTTCTTTAATGATGAATTACCGGCTAGGACCTGTGGTGACGTCAGATCACATGCTCCAATCATATGGTCCATCACCGTGGTGATGGACCATGTGATCTGACGTCACCACAGGTCCTAGCCGGTAATTCATCATTAAAGAAGTAAAGAAGAGACCGGGAACTACGCGATCAAGAGGAGAAGGTGAGTTAATTATTTAATTTTTTTAACCCTCAATTGATCACCTACTAAGCATTCTGTATTCAGAATGCTATTATTTTCCCTTATAACCATGTTATAAGGGAAAATAATAGCATCCACACAACACCGAACCCAAACCTGAACTTCTGTGAAGAAGTTCGGGTCTGGGTACCACAGTCGGTTTTTTTATCACGCGCATGCAAAACACATTGCACCCGCGCGATAAAAATTGAACATCGGAACACAATCGCAGTCAAAACTGACTGCAATTGCTTACCTAATCGCGCGGGTTTGCTGCAATACACCGGGACGCATCCGGACCTAATCCGGACACGCCCGTGTGAACCCAGCCTTAGAGGTGCAGAGGTACTGTAGTTGGTGCACCTGGGTTCTGGGGAACATAAGGACCATAGCCAATCTACTACATAGGAAGATGCCAGGATGATAAATGCCACAGGTAGGTGGGGGCCCTATGACAGATCTTGCGGAAGCTCCAAGTTCCGCCTCAGTTTGTACCTCCATAATGTGAAGGGGCATGTACTGTGTGGGGCACATATACTAAGACTGATGCTGCAAACACCAATCTTAGTATAAAGTCAGCTGGCGCAGAATTCGCTAAATTTACATAATGTATTTAAACACTTTTATATGTGATAACGCGTCCCACATAGCATATGTCTCGGAAGCATACAGAAACAAATTGGTACCGTATCCTGTACCAAGAATTTTACTTGTGGAATCCGTGCTAAGTTTATGCAACAAAGAATAGTCCAAGGTAAGGGACTGGGGTTTTAACAAACCCCATTCACTTAGGCCTCATGCACACGGTTATTGCTGGGCTGTTCCGTGCATTGGGGACCGCAATTTGTGGTGCCCAATGCATGGGCAACATCCTTGCGGATTCCGCAGATGGATCCAGACCCATTCAACTTGAATGGGTCCGTGATCCTTCCGCAACGCAAAAAAAAAGAGACAAACCACACGGAAGCACTCCGTAAGGCTTCAGTGGTGTTCCATGCCTCCGTTCCGCACCGCACCTTCCGGATTGCGGTCCAGTTCAAGTGAATGGGTCCTCATCTGTAATGTGGGGTGCACAAAGCCGGTGCTCATATATTGCAGACCCCATGTTTGCAGTCTGCCATACAGGAATGGCTGGGCAACGGCCGTGTGCAGGAGGCCTTAGGGTGGATTTTGACACTGTGAAAATCTACCATGTTCTCTGCTTGTTAACTTTGAATGCTGTGGACCCGATTGTTGCTTAGCTCCATTGAATGGCACTAAATCATGAGTGGGCACACTCTATGGTGCCACTGTGGTATCCATCTGGACATATAACCAAGAAGGGACACGCACCTTCTTGGTGTGGCCGTAGCCTTTAACCGCCAACCTCACGAACGGCAGCTCTGCCATCCATTGAAAGTGCCAAGCACCATGTGGGAGCCACGTTGTCCGAACCAAAATTCCAACTGCTTAAATCGCTTGGGAACATCCCTTTAACCCTGTATATACATTTGCAGTGTATTGTAGAAAGGCTGTGAATCTGAAAATAGATCCCCTGGAACTGCAATAGACTTTCACAGCAGATATTATCCATGGCAAACATATGTGGATTTCACTGTAGATATTTGATGCTATCTAATATATAAAGCTGAGTGTATGTGTGTGTGTATGTCTGCTAAAGGAACCCACACCATCGCATTCACAATCATAAAATTTGGCACACAGGTACATCAGGTGTCCGGGAAGGTTTTAGACCAGGTCTCAGCTCTCTAGGATATACCGTTCCTGAGATATTCCCCAAAAAATGCATTAGCCAATATAAGCTTGGTCACATGACCCTTATCAGCCAATAGAATCTCACAGGCCGTTAGCCTCCACATACACAGTTTTACTCCAGGTTTCCATAACAACCTAGCCATTTTTCTTCACTGCTGTAGGAAATCTGTCACCAGGATAATCGCTATTGAAGTAAAGTCATGGCCTAATAGCACTTAGTACCTTAGTACCAGTGTCAGGCAGCTGCTGCCAAGGCCAATAAGATAATGGGTTGCATCAGAAGGGGCATAGATGCCTGTGATGAGAATATAGTCCTACCACTTTACAAATCATTAGTCAGACCACACATGGAGTACTGTGTACAGTTCTGGGCTCCTGTGAACAAGGCAGACATAGCAGAGCTGGAGAGGGTCCAGAGGAGGGCAACTAAAGTAATAACTGGAATGGGGCAACTACAGTACCCTGAAAGATTATCAAAATTAGGGTTATTCACTTTAGAAAAAAGACGACTGAGGGGAGATCTAATTACTATGTATAAATATATCAGGGGTCAGTACAGAGATCTATCCCATCATCTATTTATCCCCAGGACTGTGACTTTGACGAGGGGACATTCTCTGCGTCTGGAGGAAAGAAGGTTTGTACGCAAACATAGAAGAGGATTCTTTATGGTAAGAGCAGTGAGACTATGGAGCTCTCTGCCTGAGGAGGTGGTGATGGTGAGTATAATAAAGGAATTCAAGAGGGGCCTGGATGTATTTCTGGAGCGTAATAATATTACAGGATATAGCTACTACAGGGAGTTATTCTGATTGCCTGATTGGAGTCGGGAAGGAATTTTTTATTCCCCTAAAGTGGGGAAAATTGGCTTCTACGTCACAGGGTCTTTTTTTTGTTGTTTTTTTTGCCTTCCTCTGGATCAACTTGCAGGATAACAGGCCGAACTGGATGGACAGATGTCTTTTTTCGGCCTTATGTACTATGTTACTATGTTATTTCCAGATGTGCCTTTGTTCCAGCAATAGATGTTTTTATCCTCTGAAAATCCAGTTTATTTGGTATGCAAATGAGCTAGTAAGGTGCCCAGAGGGGCATCACTCTTGCAGGAAGGCACCCAGACACGCTCCCTGCCACAATGTGTCCATCCTCAAAAGCTGAACTTAAAACCTGGTCCAAGGTCCCGCTAAGCCAAGCCCCTTATCCGGTTGGACCACACCCACTCCCACTCCTCAGCCGACAGGGATTGAAAAAATGAAGTTAAAAATCAACTTCTAGGTCCTGCTAAGCCACGCCCTGATCTGGTCAGGCCACACCCCTTCGACTCCCTAGCTGACAGGGATTGAAAAAAATGAAGTTAAAAATCAACTTCTATCAGCTGCAGGGGTGGGAGGGACGGTGACTTTCTTCCTGCAGCTCACACTCAGACTAAACAATGCTGCTCTCTTAGGCAACTTTCACACTCGTGTTTGGTGCGCATCCATCATGGATCTGCACAAACACATCCGTTCAGATAATACAATCGCATGCATCTGTTTAGAACGGATCCGTTTGTATTATCTTTAACATAGCAAAAACGGATCCGTCTTGAACACCATTGAAAGTCAATGGGGGATGGATCCATTTTCTATTGTGCCATATTGTGTCAGTGAAAACTGTTTGGCTCAGTTTCGTCACACGGACACCAAAAGGCTGCAAGCAGTGTTTTGGTGTTCGCCTCCAAAGCGGAATCAAGGCGGAACGGAGCCAAACTGAACAAAACTGATGTATTCTGAGCGGATCCTTATCCATTCAGAATGCATTAAGGGCAAAACTGATCCGTTTTGGACCGCTTGTGAGATCCCTGAACGGAAACCAAAACGCCTGTGTAAAAGTAGCGAGCTGTTCAAAACGACACGCCCCTGATCCGGTTAGGCCATGCCCCGTCCCACTCCTCAGCCGACAGGAATTGAAAAAATTTTTGTTAAAAATCAACTTCTGTCAGCTGCAGGGGTGGGAGGGACGGTGACTTTCTCCCTGCAGCTCACACTTAGACAGCAGTGCTGCTGTCTGAGAGTGAGCTGTTCAAAAGGACATCCTTATGTCGGTCTAGGCCCTGCACCAGACAGACGACAAGGAGTCTGAAAGCCGGACTGTGGCCACTCTGGCCACCCTAGGGGCAGGCTACTGTGGAGGTCACAGTTAAGGGGATAGTCAGCAATGGAGTCAGTGTTAAAGGGCAGATTGCTGTAAAGGCCACTGTTAAGGGTGCGGGCCCCTGTGGAGGTCACTGTCAAGGGGTGGTGTGCTGTGAAACTCACTGTTAAAGGGGAAGGCTGCTGTAAAGGTCAAAGTTAAGAGGGTGGGCTGCAGTAGAGGTCCAATTTTAAGGGACTAGCACTGTGGGAAGGGGGGCAGTGTTAAGGGGGGTTGTAGATGTCACTGTTATAGTGAATAGTGTTGATATCTTTTAACGACACACACAAACTCCTTCAGCTTGTTACTCATAAAACTAAAAAAAATATATATATATATAACTGTCTGTGTTGCCCATAGCAACCAATCACAGCGCAGCTTTCATTTCTTGTAGTGCTCTTCATAAGTTAAAGGTGCACTGTGATTGGTTGTGTCACCACCAGACATCTGAGAAGCTCTGACAGACGCCTTTCAGAACCTCCTCCTTGAGCTTCCTTTTGTTTTGCTTTCATTTTCTCATCTCGTTAGCCTCTCTCAGCTGTCATGTAGTTGCACTGATTCAATCCCTTTAAATCCCTTCCCAGACTGCTTCACTTTGCGGTTTATATTCCTTCCTGGAGTGTGTGCATGCTGATCCTACTGAGTCTTCTACAGATAAGTTTTGTTCATTCATTTGTGTTTTTCTGTTTGCTGGATCCCAGGTGACCCTGACTCCCTCCGTATCAAGTGTAGGGAGCCGGTGGCCGTGTCCCCTCACTATTATAGGGTGTTCAGGTGTTATACAGTCGAGGTACGAGGATATGCGATCATCTACCATTGGGATTTTTGCATAGGCTGAGCAGTCAGGGAGAGAGCCAGGTCTGATGCAGGGCTCTCCCTTTTGTTCCTTAGTTTTGGATCCAGTGAGTCGGATATTCATTTTGTGTCTTCTAGTTTCCTGTACACCTTCCGTGACATTATAAACCGTCTCAAGCATGGATCCGGTTTCACTTTTGACTGAACGCATGCAGGGTCTTTCATTGGAGGTAGCAGATCTCCGTAAGACTCTTTCTCAGTTTCAGGTGACCGGTTCAGCTTGCGTTCATGGAGTTTGTTCTGAGCCTAAGATCCCGCTCCCGGATACGTTCTCCGGGGGTAGTGAGAATTTTGTTCGTTTTAGAGAGGCTTGCAAACTCCATTTTCGCCTACTTTCCCATTCCTCTGGTGATGAGGAACGGAGGGTGGGGATCATCATCTCGCTGCTCAGGGATAACGCTCAGTCCTGGGCCTTTTCGCTGCCGGTGGGAGCACGGCCCCTCCGTTCAGTGGATGAATTCTTTTTAGCCCTGGGTCAGATATATGATGATCCGGATCGTATTGCTCTGGCTGAGTCTAGACTACGTCTTTTATGTCAGGGTAAACAATCCGCAGAGATATACTGCTCAGAATTTCTCCGAATCCGGATTCGGAGAATTTCCTCTGATCCCGGACCTGTTTAACCAGATTGTTGTGGCTAAAGTTTTTTCCAAGTTGGATCTAAGAGGGGCATACAACCTGGTCAGGGTCAGAGAAGGAGACGAATGGAAGACGGCCTTCAATACCCCTGAGGGCCATTTTGAGAATTTGGTTATGCCTTTTGGTTTGATGAATGCTCCAGCCGTCTTTCAGCATTTTGTGAACAGCATTTTTTATCATTTAATGGGGAAATTTGTATTAGTGTATCTAGATGACATTTTGATTTTTTTCTCCTGATTTCAAAACTCATAAGGAACACTTACGTCAGGTCTTGCTCATCCTGCGGGAGAATAAATTGTACGCTAAACTGGAAAAATGTGTGTTTGCGGTTCCAGAAATTCAATTTCTGGGGTTTCTTCTCTCCGCTTCTGGTTTTCGCATGGACCCCGAGAAGGTCCGCGCTGTGCTTGAGTGGGAGCTTCCTGAGAATCAGAAGGCGCTGATGCGTTTTTTGGGCTTTGCCAATTATTACAGGAAGTTTATTTTGAATTATTCCTCTGTTGTTAAACCACTCACTGACATGACTATAAAGGGGGTAGATTTTTCCTCCTGGTCGGTAGAGGCGCGTAAGGCCTTTTCTAATATCAAGGAGAGTTTTTCTTCCGCTCCCATCTTGGTACAACCTAATATTTCTCTACCCTTCATAGTTGAGGTTGATGCTTCTGAGGTGGGTGTGGGTGCGGTCTTGTCTCAGGGTCCCTCTCCTGCCAAATGGCGACCGTGTGCCTTTTTCTCGAAGAAACTCTCCTCCGCAGAGAGAAATTACGATGTGGGAGATAGGGAATTGTTGGCCATCAAGTTGGCTTTTGAGGAATGGCGCCATTGGCTAGAGGGAGCCAGACACCCTATTACCGTGTTTACTAACCATAAGAATCTGGCCTACTTGGAGTCAGCCAAGCGTCTGAACCCGAGACAGGCCCGATGGTCTTTGTTCTTTTCCAGGTTTAATTTTGTTGTCACGTTCCGCCCTGGGGTTAAGAATGTGAAGGCGGATGCCCTGTCACGTTGTTTTCCGGGAGGTGGGAATTTTGAAGACCCGGGTCCCATTTTGGCTGAAGGTGTGGTGGTCTCTGCTCTTTATCCTGAATTGGAGGCAGAGGTTCAGGTAGCCCAGTCAGAGGCTCCTGATCTTTGTCCTCCTGGGAGGTTGTTTGTGCCTCTCGCTTTAAGACACAAGATTTTTAAGGAACACCACGATACTGTCCTTGCTGGGCACCCGGGGGCAAGAGCCACAGTGGATCTCATCGCTCGGAGATTCTGGTGGCCGGCGCTTCGTAAGTCGGTTGAGGGTTTTGTGGCAGCCTGCGAGACCTGCGCTCGTGCCAAAGTTCCTCATTCACGGCCATCAGGTCCTCTTCTTCCCTTACCCATTCCTTCCCGTCCTTGGACACATCTGTCCATGGACTTCATTATGGACCTGCCTCGTTCCTCGGGGAAGACTGTGATTCTGGTGGTGGTGGACCGTTTTAGCAAAATGGTGCATTTCATCCCTTTTCCTGGCTTGCCCAATGCTAAGACACTGGCGCAGGCATTTATTAATCACATTGTCAAATTGCATGGTATTCCTTCAGACATAGTCTCTGATAGGGGCACGCAGTTTGTTTCCAGATTCTGAAAGGCTTTCTGGTCTCGCTTGGGGGTTCGGTTGTCATTCTCTTCTGCTTTCCACCCGCAGTCGAATGGCCAGACAGAGCGCGTCAATCAGAATCTGGAGACATATCTGCGCTGTTTTGTGGCGGAGAATCAGGAGGATTTGTGATCTTTTTTGTCCCTTGCTGAGTTTGCTTTAAATAACCGTCGTCAGGAGTCCTCTGATAAGTCAACATTTTTTGGTGCATATGGGTTTCATCCGCAGTTTGGGACATTCTCTGGAGAGGGGTCTTCTGGTTTACCTGATGAGGACAGATTCTCCTCGTCGTTGTCATCTATTTGGCAAAAGATTCAGGATAATCTAAAGAGCATGAGTGAGAGATATAAGCGTGTGGCGGATAAGAGACGTGTGCCTGGTCCGGACCTGAATGTTGGTGATCTGGTGTGGTTGTCTACTAAGAATATCAAATTGAAGGTTCCCTCCTGGAAGTTGGGTCCTAAGTTTATTGGGCCTTACAAAATCTTGTCCGTCATCAATCCTGTTGCCTACCGTCTTGATCTTCCTCAGACTTGGAAGATCCATAATGTTTTTCATAAGTCCTTATTAAAACCTTATGTCCAACCCATTGTACCCTCGTCTTTGCCTCCTCCTCCGATTGTGGTTGATGGTAATCTTGAATTTCAGGTCTCTAGGATTGTGGATTCTCGTGTTGTCCGCGGTTCTCTCCAGTACCTCGTTCATTGGGAGGGTTATGGTCCTGAGGAGAGGATGTGGGTCCCAGTGACGGACATTAAGGCCACTCGTCTCATCAGGGCTTTCCATAGGTCCCATCCTGAGAAGGTGGGCTCTGAGTGTCCGGAGTCCACTCGTAGAAGGAGGGGTACTGTCACCACCAGACATCTGAGAAGCTCTGACAGATGCCTTTCAGAACCTCCTCCTTGAGCTTCCTTTTGTTTTGCTTTCATTTTCTCATCTCGTTAGCCTCTCTCAGCTGTCATGTAGTTGCACTGATTGCATCCCTTTAAATCCCTTCCCAGACTGCTTCACTTTGCGGTTTATATTCCTTCCTGGAGTGTGTGCATGCTGATCCTACTTCTGAGTCTTCTACAGATAAGTTTTGTTCATTCATTTGTGTTTTTCTGTTTGCTGGATCCCAGGTGACCCTGACTCCCTCCGTATCAAGTGTAGGGAGCCGGTGGCCGTGTCCCCTCACTATTATAGGGTGTTCAGGTGTTATACAGTCGAGGTACGAGGATATGCGATCATCTACCATTGGGATTTTCGCATAGGCTGAGCAGTCAGGGAGAGAGCCAGGTCTGATGCAGGGCTCTCCCTTTTGTTCCTTAGTTTGGGATCCAGTGAGTCGGATATTCATTTTGTGTCTTCTAGTTTCCTGTACACCTTCCGTGACAGGTTGCTATGGGCAACAAAGACAGTTATCCTTTGGAACAGCCTCATAACTCTGCCTCATTGTCCAATCTATAAAACATCAGACAAACAGAGCAAATAAGCATTAATCTAGATTGCTGGAAAAACATAAGCCAATAAAGCTTATGACTTTGAATCGGATCTTGGTAATCTGCTCACCCAAAGTAGTTACATTGGTGGGCTGGGTTCAAAATAACGTCATGCACCCTATCCTGTTCAGGCCAATTATCACAGCTAGTGTTGAGCATATCGAAGTATCCGAAGTGGACTTCAATCTGAAATTCAGGGAAAATGCGATTTGCCGCAAAGCCGACTTTTCTCTTGTTTCATGGTAACGAATACATTTTCCCTGAAATGGCAATAAACATTTAAAAAAAATCATACTCACCTCATCTATTTGAGAGTGAAGAGGCTGCCGCGGCCATCTTGCTTGAAGATCCTGCACAAAATCTTGTGCATGGTGACGTATGATGTCATCACGCACTGCACAAGATTTCGTACTGGATCTTCAAGCAAGATGACCGCTGCGGCCTCTTCACGCTCAAATGGATAAGGTAAGTGCAATTTAAAAAAATTTTTAATGATTTTTTAATGATTAGAACGCAGAATCTGAGGTGTTCAATGACCGGGCGGCACAATCTAGGCAAAGCAGCCAAATCGAATTTATAAGAACTTTGCTCATCTGTAACCACAGCACATGCATCATTCTACATCATGGCCTTGCTACAAAAACTAGAGAGGTGGCAGCAGCTGGGACCTGCAAAGAGCAAAGGATTGCAGACAGGTAAGGTATTTACAGTGCTAATATTATTTATGGGGTTGTCAGAGATTTTGATATTGATGGACTATCCTCAGGATAGGCCATGTAAGCGAAGAACCTGACATCATTGGCCTCTTCAAACAGCTGATCGGCAGGAGTTGGACCTCTCACCGATCAGATATAGAGGACCTTATCTGGAGACACGCCATCAATATCAAAATCTAGGACAACCCCTTGGATTACTGACTTCAGAAGAAGATGAACAAACCTATATAGGTGTAAGAAGAAGGTGTAAGACGAAAACTAGACAAGACCATGTCAGGGAAGTATTGTAGCCAAAACAGAAATCATATTAGTTACAGCTGATGCCATTTACATAGGTGATGTCACTTGATGATGTCACAGATATATAAAGATGCTGGGTGATGATATTACAAGCTGCATACAAAAAAGGAATTGTGTCTTGTGAAGATAGCGCATGTGTATACACATAGGATGATGTGATTTGTAAGCAGAATGAAAACATCAGTTCTATCATCCAATTTTTTTTTTTAAGATTTCCGAAAATACTATGGATTGGAAGGGAAAAAAACAGGACGATCCTTGGCTGAAGCAAGACTTTATACTTGAATCTCAATTTATCAGACCGATGATATCTAATTCTGGACACATCGGGCTTCATGTACTGTCTAAAAACTAGTACAAACATAAAACTAGATTCAAAATAGGGGAATGGTGAAGAAGGTCCAGCACTCACTTTCTTGGCGATATGAAGAGACTTTTATTCAAGGCATAATAGCATCATCAGTGACTAGTTTGAAAAAGGCTCAGACGAAAATAAAGCAAATTATTGCAGTAACGCATATCTGATTCGCATGGGTGGCAGGAACCTCCCTTCCTGCAAAACCAAAAGGACATAATATCACTGCGTGCATGTTTTGTCTGGCGTCATGTCGGTGTCTCTGTCAGAAACCCAGTGGACCCCATTTTAGGTAATTAGATCCACTGGGCATCTGTGTTGTCTGGTATATGCCAGGAACTGATGATTTTGGTATTCTGTTCCTATACCAGAAAAGAATACCAGAATTGCACTGCGTATGTGAACCTAGCCTAAAGTAGTCAAAAAAAATGTAATAACATAATAAAAATATATTAAATAATAAGCTTAGGCATTATATAATGAAAAGTTATAACGTTTACTAATATACAGTGATACAGTCCTAACCTCAGTATCTGAGGAAAGGGATTTAGGGATCATTATTTCAGAAGACTTAAAGGTAGACAGACAATGTCATAGAGCAGCAGGAAATGCTAGCAGAATGCTTGGGTGTATAGGGAGAGGCATTAACAGTAGAAAGAGGGAGGTGCTCATGCCGCTCTACAGAGCACTAGTGAGAGCTCATTTGGAGTATTGTGCGCAGTACTGGAGACCATATCTCCAGAAGGATATTGATACTTTGGAGAGAGTTCAGAGAAGAGCTACTAAACTAGTACATGGATTGCAGGATAAAACTTACCAGGAAAGATTAAAGGACCTTAACATGTATAGCTTGGAAGAAAGATGAGACAGAGGGGATATGATAGAAACTTTTAAATACATAAAGGGAATCAACAAGGTAAAAGAGGAGAGAATATTTAAAAGAAGAAAAACTGCTACAAGAGGACATAGTTTTAAATTAAAGGGGCAAAGGTTTAAAAGTAATATCAGGAAGTATTACTTTACTGAGAGAGTAGTGGATGCATGGAATAGCCTTCCTGCAGAAGTGGTAGCTGCAAATACAGTGAAGGAGTTTAAGCATGCATGGGATAGGCATAAGGCCATCCTTCATATAAGATAGGGCCAGGGGCTATCCATAGTACTTAGTATATTGGGCAGACTAGATGGGCCAAATGGTGTCACGACCATGTTTATGGCCGTGACTCCTTGGGAGCCGCATACAGTTGCCCGCGGTTTGGTTTGTTATGTCAACCGCAGCTGGGGGCACTTTGCTGTCTGCCTCAAGTGCGGTTGCCGTGTTGTTTTTCTTTTTTTTTTTTCTTTTTTTTTAGGACGACAGAATTAGGGAGCAGGTCACCTCCTAATACATCCCTAATCCGTCCCTAACTCCTAGCTGCATGGGCCGACCTTGAAGGTAGGAGGGCCCATGCTCAGGAACCTCGGATCCCTACTCACCCTCCGACCGGTCCCTGAACTAGGAGTAGGGTAAGACGACCTGTTCCTTCTGGACACGGAGGAACAGGAGTCTCACTGGCCAAGCTGCAAGAAATAGGGGAACAAATACAGGCCTATGGATATGGCAGGTGCTGCACTAGTTCCAGCCACCTGCCACAGCCTTGCTGACTGGATCCATGTGTAGGCAAGCTGAAGTCCACAACAATACAAATAGAACTCAGCACACACACATCCACACACAGGAACCCAGATCCATAGCTGCACAGAATAATAAAGGAAAACATAAACTGAACATCACACAAACTTAAACTTATGACCACAAGGGTGGCCCCCACTGGCAGGTGAAATAACACAGGAGGCTACTCCAACTAGTCATGGCTGAAGTACCCCTCAGACTGGAGATAACCATGAGGCTTTATAGGCCCAAGTAGTCACACCCACACAGACACGCCCAGTGCTCACAGCCTAGGAAGGGAATTAACCCTTCACACACCAGACAAGGGAAGACAGCAACTTAAAGGGGAAGTGAACACACAAACAACCCCGTGCACGCCAAACATGGAAAGTGCACACCAATCACACAAGTTGCCAGAGACAACCGCCTGCTATGACAGCGAGCAACCTAGCAACCAGCTCCAGCTGCTCTACTGCCACATACCAAATGTTGCCAGCAGCAACCACAAGTGAGGCAACAAACTAGCGGCCCTCACCTGTGATTGAGCGAGCAACCAAAACCGCAGGCAACAGCAAGCGGTTCAGGAGTCACGGTCATGGCCATGGCCGTGACAAATGGTTCTTATCTGCCGACACATTCTATGTTTCTATGTATACCTTGTGAATTAATTTTTCATCCAACACTGGATTTATTGCAACTCACATTGCAATCCCATTGGAATCACCGCTACTCTGCGATCATGACCGCCACAACTGTCACATGACAATAGTCGCAGTGTATCCTTAGCCTTAGGGCAGCACCCTCACTTGTGAAACTTCCCATTCATCGACTGGTTGCAGAAAACCTAAAAACCTTGAGAGAGTGATATGCTAAGAATAATATAAAGTACGTTATGTACCTTCAATTATTATCAGATGCCAAATCTACCTTTACAATTCACCTTTTTATTGATATCGAGATAAATACAATAACACTTTGTATAGTTTCATCTAAAATGTTCTACCATCAGGATTCTGATCACAACCGCCCTCGCCCCGGGCAGTAAAAACCCAACAATCAGAATAAATAACCTTTTAAAATAAGGGTTAAAATAATCTTAATTAATGCACCGTTAGGTCATTCTCATTAACCCCCTTCTCCCACACAGTGGGCAGAGATGCTAATGTGCAGCTAAAAATACATCAGTTTATGCACAGGTGAATGAATGGGGGTCAGCTGCAAGCTGGTTCTCACTCCGACCGCTCCATTGTAGACTGGTGGAGCTCGGCATTCCCTAATGTGAGAGAACACGTTATATAGAGACATTTATTGTAGCTATAATGACAGCATTCAGGAACAGATGCTGCATTCAGCCCTGATTATTACAAGTATTCGCATAGTAGCGCTTTTTCATGATGCTATTGTTGCCGCTGATGAGTCAAGTATGGCAGCATTCATTGTAAGAGCGGCTGGCATCAGTATCACATACACCTGTGGTCTGCGTACAGTAAGGATTCATTTTTGGTTTGTGCCGAACTGGCAGGCTTTAAATGACTCCACGTTACAAGATGGCATCTTCTAATGTATGCAGGTGACACCTGCGCGGGGACATCAGTGGGACTCATATTAACTGCTTACAGCCTAAGGCCCAGGTCATACTATGCATGTGATGCAGTTTTTGCAGGTAAAAGAGATTTTGGTCAAAATGTGAATAGGTGTAATATGAAGTATAATATATTAAATTATAATAGATAGATAGACAGATAGATAGAAGACAGATACGTAGAGAGATATGAGATGAATACATATGTATGAATAGAGTTAGAGCCCAAGCTTATTACTCCCAGAGAGTTGTATGGAGCAGCAGCCCCCATGCTGCTTCTTCAATGGGCTAGTAATGGGGAATTTTTTTCCAGGTCTACTGACAAGCATTGATCACCCTATCCAGTGGATTTGTGGTAAATGTTATCAGCTGGACAGCCCCTCTAAGTACATACTACAGGGAGAGAACAGCACTAGGTCTCAATGGATCCACTACAATAAACTCCTCTCCATAGGCAGACACCTTCCCCACAGAGCCATGCATTGGCACGTGTCACTTGTGCTTAAAGTGTAACCGTCGTTCCATTTTTATTTTTTAATATTATGCAGGGACAGGGATGTTAAGCACTCATGTAATATACTTTATTAGGAAAAAAATAATTCTACTAGAAAACAGAGTGTAAAGCGTCTTCTTAGTAACGCTGTAACTGAGTATTGCTAAGGAGAGTCCTTCTTCAGTCTTCAGCTTTCTACTGAGCACTGAAGATGCCTTTGTGCAACAAGTCAGATAGGCAGGGTGATGGGCAGTGATAGGGCACATGTACGTAGTCAGGGACTAGGGGGAAGCTAGAAGCCTCTGTATGTTACACACAGGCGTCTTCAGCGTTTAGAACTGAAGACTGAAGACAGACTATCCTTAGAAATGCTCATTAGAACTTTGCTAGGAAGACACATTACACCCTGTTTTCTTATAGAAGGAAACATCTTTCCTTAATAAAGTATATTACAAAAATGTTCAACATCCCAGTCCCTGCACAATAATAAAAATAAACTAAAACAACAGTTAAACTTTAACTGAAACCCTAGTAATATGAGAATGATGGACATGTGGAGAAGAGAAAGGGAGGAGAGAGCAGGGAAGTTTATCTACATTCTTGATGGATGAGCCAGTGACCAGAACAATCAGATCTATACTTATAAACTGGCTTGCTATGGGTACAACTTCCTGTCCCTATGAAGTATAGCTCTGGGACACAAGAAAACTATGCAGACAGGAACATTCATGTACATTTTATTATTTTGGCAGGGTGGTGATATCAAATCTGAATTTAGTATATTAGTATATTTTCCAGCTATGCTCTCTAAGTAAAGTGCCCACTCCATAGAATTCACTGGTTGGCTAGCTTCACACTAGGGTTCGGGAGTTTGGCAGAATGTTGTCTGGTCCAATTAACTAAAACGGGGATCAGCAGAGATCCTGCCGCAGCACGGACGCCTTCCTCGTGTAATCTGCATTTTTATTACTCCTATTACTAGAAATGACTATTCTTGTCCACAATATGGACAAGAAAAGGACATGTTCTATAATTTGTGGAACAAACTCACAGATGCAGACATCCATGTGCTGTTTTTTTTTTTGGGGGGGGAGGGGGTTAGCGGGCCCTCAGAAATTAATGGGTCCATGTGTGATCTACAAAAAATTCTTATTGTATATGGATACAAAATATGGTCGTGTGCATGAGACCTTAATGTTTGTAAAACCAAGGAGATGATTGTTGATTTTTAAAAAGGGGAACAGAGTGTGCACACCTTTAAAAGGGTTTTCCGAGACTGTTATACTGATGACATATCCCCTCGATCAGCTGTTTGAGAAGGCACCTCCTGTGAGCGCAGGGACCTTCTCCCTGCTCACTAAGCGCAGTGCCGTACATTATTTAGCAGCTGTGCTTGGTATCGTGCTCAGCCTTATTCAATTCTATGGGGCTATGCTGCTCCTAGACCATGTGACCGATGAACGTGACATCACTAGCCTAGAAAAATCTGGAGAAGGCCACGGCACTACTAAGAGTACCTGTGGCTTCTCAAACAGCTGATAAGCGGGGTCCTGAGTGTCAGACTCCCACCGATCAGAAACTGATGAACTATTCTGTATATAAGTCTCAGAAAACCTCTTTAAGTGCCTATGGGATAATGGTGGAAGGGGTTAGCAGTTTTAAGTTCCTTGGTGTTTATATAGCTGAGGATTTTACTTGCTCACTTAAAGGGCGCTTGTTACCATGAAAATGTAATGTAAGCTACAGGCAGCATGTTATAGAGCAGGAGGAGCTGAGCAGACTGATATATAGTTTTGTAGAAAAAGTTTCAGTAAAACTTGTATTTTATACATTTAAATTCCTACTGATATTGAGCTTTGAAATCCAGGAGGCGGTCCTATCAGTGATGGACAGCCTTCCTTCTATAACTGTGTATACAGAGATAGCTGTCAATCACTAATAAGACATCATCCTTCACATCAAAGCCCAGATATTAATCATATCAATCTGCTCAGCATCTCCCTTTCTACAACATGTAGCTCATACGCCATGTTCAACCATGTTCAAAGGCCAAACAACATCTTCACTTCCTCTGAAGACTGAGTAGAGGAAATCTACCATGGCAGACCCTGTGCAGATGTTATAGGTGCACAGTGGAAAGCATTTTGACCAGTCGCGTTATTGTTTGGTATGGCAGCGCTACTGCTGCTGAACTTACATTAGGGCGGTGAGAGCAGCTCAGGACATCATTGAAATTGCCTCACCATCCATACCAGACATTAGCAATAAAGCCTCATGCACATGACAGTATTTTTTCACGGTCCGCAAAACGTCGTTCCGTCGTTCCGTGATCCGTGTCCGTTTTTTCTTCCGTGTGTCTTCCTTGATTTTTGGAGGATCACCAGACCAGAAAAGTGAAAAAAAAAAAATCTAAGTCAAGTTTGCCTTGCAAATGATAGAAAAAAAAAGGACATGGACGCAGATAACAATCTCGTGTGCATCCGTGTTTTTTCACGGACCCATTGACTTGAATTGGTCCGCGAACCGTTGTCCGTGAAAAAAATAGGATAGGTCATAATTTTTTGACTAACTGAAAACACGCGGATGACAAACGGTGCATTATCCGAGTTTTCAACTGACCCATTAAAAGTCAATGGGTCCGCAGAAAATCACGGAAAACGGAACAACGGATAAGGAACACAACAACGGTCGTGTGCATGAGGCCTAAGAGATGTTTGAAGAAAGCTCATATTATTTCCTCGGACTGTACACACCCTAGTCATTTTTTTTATCTGCCTCTGCCATCCAGAAAGAGGTACCGGAATATCCGAGTTAGAACCACTAACTGTTAAATTGGTCACATCAGTAATACTAGCACAGACTGGTACTGATCCAAATAATGCTCTAAGCTTGTATTCGGATAAAAAAAAAATAAGCTGCTAGTTCCCTTATCTTTTTTTTCTATTACTGCACCGGAGGAATAGCCTGATAGTGTTTTGTTATACTGTACATCTCCGGACTTGTATAATAACAATTTTTTTTTTTTTTAAGCCAAGACACTGCAGCGGTCAGTTGCGATATATACTGTAGGTATGATGTCATGTTTTTGGCTGAAGCAGTGGAGGTTCAGAATAGCCACACTAGAGTGAAGAGGCTTCCAAAAGGAGTTTTTATTATTCTAAGAGCTTATTAACCTTGTTTCCAAAATAATATTTTAACTCAGACAATCCCTTTAACATACACATATGAAACATACAATAGAGAAGTATCTGCCTGAGAAGGATCTACAAAATAACATTGTAAATGGTCTCATAATGCTGACTACTGGTTTTACACACTCATTAACTTGTTACACCTAAGTGACATGTCCACTACATGTGTCCAGACTGTCAAGGAATGTCCATACCCTTAAAAGGTTGTCCCAATAAAATTATTTTAAAATAGTTGTCAACTATGTCTGTGCAACTATGGCAGTAATATATACAAGACTAGCAAACACAGGGAGAAGAAAAGGGAGGAAAGAGCAAGGGAGTGTCTGTGACTCTCCATGTCTGTTTTCTCATAAATTGTGCTGTAATCTGTGAAGAAAAATCAGGATCCATATCTCACAGATCCATGGTGGAACTGGCCTTGTTGAGAGACCTAAACGGATATAATATGGACCTGCTCTGGACTCCTACTGCTGACTGGGCTGCATGAGTCTTTGAGGACCACTTCTGGCCTGGAGACTGTAATGTGGAAGGTCAGAACCTGATACTCTGGAGGGAGTATCAGGAGGGAGTATATCCACAATCAAGTTATACAGTGAACATACCCTGGGACATGGTAACAGTAGAGGTTTGGAGCCCCACGTGCAGAACCTCGAAGGGCGTTTCACACTGAAGACTTTGTCAGGAGATCTCCTGACGAAGCCTTCAGGGTGAAACGCGCGTTGAGGTTCTACGCGTGGGGCTCCAAACCTCTACTGTTACTATGTTACAGGGTTTGACAAGTAGAGATCTACATTAGCACACAAAAGTGCCCAATTTCATGTCCCAGGGTATGACAAGCAGAGATCCACGTTAGCACACAAAAGTGCCCAATTTCATGGTACAGTTCCACCAATCGAAAGATGCAAATTGTAACACCTGAGGCCTCAAGAACTATAGCTGGGGTTTTTGGGATATGGATCCCAAATATGAACATTTTATTTTCATATGTTCCTTCAGATGCCATATGTTGCATCATGTACATACTGCACATTACAGGACTTGTATTTAGCAAGTATTGTGTACTCAAGAGTCAATAGCAGTTTATACAGTTGTCTTCATAGGGCCTAATGTCACTTATGCAGATCCTTTTTTCTAATACTTGACAATCGTTTAAACTAATGATTTCATGCTTACAAAGAACCAGAGCAGCAGCTCCATCCACGGTTGGTCTTGCGCCAACCAGAGAATCTCTGGTAGGTCAGGCTCTCACACAGTAATAGACCCTAAAGAGTGTCCTAGGGTCTTTATATTTCATATAATTATAAAGGGCACTATATATATTATTAAGGGCATTTTCTGGGGTCAGAATATTTATGGCCTACCGTAAGAACAGAAATTAATTTAAAATCAGTGGAGGGCTGACTCTTAGCACCTCTGATGATCAACTGTTTGAAGGGGCCATGGCCATATGAGTCCTGCAGCCTCTTTAGTGTTTGCATGGAAATGTCTACTTTCAGGCTAATTATTAGCGATAGTAAAGGATATTGTAGCTTCTTCCCATTAAAGTGGACCAGTTAAAGCTCTGAACTCAAACATATCCCCTTCTTCACCCAGGCAGACCCTTAGGCCCCTTTCACACGGGCGAGTTTTCCGTGCGGGTGCGATCAGTGCGGCGAACGTATAGCACCCGCACTAAATCCTGACCCATTCATTTCTATGGGGCTGTGCACATGAGCGTTGTTTTTCACGCATCACTTGTGCGTTCAGTGGAAATCGTAGCATGCTCTATATTGTCCGATTTTGATGTGACGCAGGCCCCATAGAAGTGAATGGGGTGTGTGAAAATCGCATAACATCCGTAAGCAAGTACGGATGCGGTGCGATTTTCACGCACGGTTGCTAGGAGACGATCGGGATGGAGACCCGATCATTATTATTTTCCCTTATAACATGGTTATAAGGGAAAATAATAGCATTCTGAATACAGAATGCATAGTGAAACAGCGCTAGAGGGGTTAAAAAAAAAAAATGATTTAACTCACCTTAGTCCACTTGATCACGAAGCCCGGCATCTCCTTGTGTCTCCTCTGCGCTGAACAGGACCTGGGGTGAGCTGCGCCATTAAATACCGGTTAAGGACCTTCGATGACGTCACTCCGGTCATCACATGGTCTTTTACCATGGTGAATCACCATGGTAAAAGATCATGTGACGTACCATGTGATGACTGGAGTGACGTCATCGCAGGTCCTTAACCGGTATTTAATGGAGCAGCTCACCCCAGGTCCTGTTCAGCGCAGAGGAGACACAAGGAGATGCCGGGCTTCGTGATCAAGTGGACTAAGGTGAGTTAAATCATTTTTTATTTTTTTAACCCCTCTAGCGCTGTTTTACTATGCATTCTGTATTCAGAATGCTATTATTTTCCCTTATAACCATGTTATAAGGGAAAATAATACAATCTTCAGAACATCAATCCCAAGCCCGAACTTCTGTGAAGAGGTTTGGGTACCAAACATGCGCGATTTTTCTCACGCGAGTGCAACGCATGACAATGTTTTGCACTCGCGCGGGAAAATCGTGCATTTTCCCGCAACGCACCCGGCTCTTATCCGGGCAAAAAAACTGACGCCCGTGTGAAAGAGGCCTTAGAGTGCATTGTGCAGGACAAGGGCTGTTTTGTTTGTATTTTTACACTGCTAGACAGAGGCTTCCACCTAGCAGTGTGTAGCAGTAACTTGAGTGACGTGCTTAAACACACCCGTCTTGTAATCGTTGGTAATCGTGCAGTGGATGATTCCTGTTTACACTTATGAAATCATTGACGTCCAACGAGGATTTTTGTGCCCACACAATCAAACCAACAGTAAATCTACCGATTGACTGTTGTCCCTCTATCGTTCATTGCTCTTACGCTGCTCGATAAATGATAATTTACATGATAATAGGCTCTTGTAAAGGCACCTTTATTTAAGCCACATTCCTGTCAGTAAGATAAGGATTGAGCTATAATGAGTTTCTATAAGGTCAGAGAGCAGAGATAAGGAGCCCATCAGATTAGCTGGCTGACAGGGCAGAGAGAAAATTATTCATATTGTGTCACTAGAGAATCTCAGCCCTGTACAGAAGAAAGGGCTCCATATTTAGTCTAGTTAGCCCAGTAACCTAAGTCTGACACTGAATCCATCCTGTAGACCACAGCTTCCAACTTCCTAGACATGAAACATACATAGTAAGCTTTGCCGTACACATTAATTAACAATGGTAAATTAGCAAACATACATATTCTAAACATCTAATAAACTGCATTTTTAGCCAACCACTGATATGTAAAAATGAATTTCCTAGTATCAGCCAAAGGTTCCTATGCATGGCAAAATGCAGATTCCTTAAAGTTCATCAAATCAATTTGCTAAAATATGAATGTATTGATCGAGAAGACTACAAGAGCTAGCCTCATTATAAAACAATGATGCAACAGGGATTTCTTCTGGCTTCTACCCACGCTAATGAAGAAACATATTTATTGTGAGCAAATGATTTATCCTTATTGTGGAATATTATGTGCAAAAATCTTTCATAATGAAGATCTATGTAGCGAGCAGGAAACTGAAACCAATGCTTAAGCAGCGCTTGTGAAACAAGTACAGGCCACTTGACCCAAATAAAATAATTTTACAGGAAAATGAAAATGTGAGGCTGCAATAATTCTGTACTAGCGACAATCCTGACCTTTCTACTACCTCCACCATCAAGTGTGATGGTTTTTCAGTGTTAAACTTCTCCGCTGGGACATGAGCCGAGATCAACATTTAATTTCATTTATACTGTATGGAGTTATAGAGAAAAAAAAAAAAACACGCAAGCTGTAAAGTGTTGGATTTATTGTGAATTTATGGGGTGGATGTTAATACTTATTATAGATATATGCATGGGCCAAAGCAGTAGTGCAAATTAGAATACAGGAATGCAAGCGGCTTTCATGCACACATGTGACTTTAGGGCCAATTGCCCAGGCTTCTGGAATTTCTATAGGTTTTTATGCATATAATAGCTGGACAATAAATAAATGGGACAAATAAAAGTAAAGATGCCACTGGTCCTGTCAAAGGCATTTAAAGGGGGAACTGCTGCTAGCTAGAGAATTGTATTGCATGGGGGCCATCAAAGGGATATTCCCATCTCAAGATTTGTGGCATATCGCTAGGATATGTTCACTGTTTGTTCGCCTCTCATTATCATTATTTGGCTTCTGTAATACCTGTCTTTCATCCCGATCATCCATTCCCATCACCATTAGTGTTGAGCGCGAATATTCGAATAGCGAATTTTTAGAATATAGTGCTATATGTTCGTTATATCGAATATTCATAATTCTTTTCCATCTGAACACGATTCCTCTCTGCTTCTTTCTTGTCGGCCAATGAGAAGGAAGCAATGTCAAGTTCACAACAATACTTAGTGCACCAATCAGTAATCTGTAGTCAGACCTGCTAAAACGTGAAGTTGCACGTAGTGCGAAAAAATATTCTAATCACTGCCGATTAGCGCAATCGCAAATTTATATGGGAGCACTTGACTCTATCTGCATATAAAGCTATTGTAATGTTCTGCCGTGCCAACCATTTTCTCCAGTCTCAGGAGAAACTCATGAAGCTTCTAGCAGATTGAAAAATGTAGCCTGTATTTCGCGTTACGAATTTGCAACAGGCGATTTTTACATTGCCGATTTTTCGCATTCAATAAAATATTCTCGAATTCGCGAATATATGACGAATATTATACAAAATATTTGTGAAATATCGCAAATTCAACTATAGCCCCTGCCGATCATCACTAATCACCATATGGTTCCTGTCATCTATTGGCGAGTTCCAATTTTCCTGCATTCTTGTTACTTGCTAGTGTTGATACATACTTCATATTATTGTTTATGCCTCTGTCCAGCTGTTACACAGTTTGGCTCTACTTTAAGTCCTGGGGGTATCTGAGTACCGGTAGTCTTAGACACTGTTAATACCCAGGAAAGATGTAAAGTCCAATTCCTAGTGTCCACCTGACATCATTACAGATGCATATCTGCAAAAGAAATCTCTGTGTTCCTGATAGGGCATAAAAACTCATTTGAGCTGAATTCTTATTATATTAAAAAGAATTTAACTTAAATGACTCTTTATGAGCTCTCAAGAAAGCAAGGAAAAGGGCTAGTTCCTCTGATGGATTTCACGGTCTACAGATGGGTGTCTATCTTAGCTAATATGAGCTTTTGTGCATACTTTTTTTTTACATGGAACATTGTCTGAAAAATAAGTCTCCATACACAGCTGTGTCAGTTCCGTGAGAAACAGTTCCTCACTTGTATGTGAATAGATTCAGGGTACAGGAGAAAAGATTGATGTTTTATTTAGGATTTATTGACCAA
The DNA here is from genome assembly GCF_014858855.1 of Bufo gargarizans. Taxonomy (NCBI): domain Eukaryota; kingdom Metazoa; phylum Chordata; class Amphibia; order Anura; family Bufonidae; genus Bufo; species Bufo gargarizans. The sequence goes on from NC_058080.1 coordinate 77,984,863, forward strand.
AAGTTTTTCAAGCCCAAAATAAGTACATTGCAAAAATAAAATGAAAAGTACTAAAATTTGGCCATACCATAACCTTTAAGGACGGACTTTTTGTGTTAAGTAAATTTGTCCTCTAGAACAAAAAATGCTAAGTCAAGCATTGATTGCATTTCTATCGTCATCTGACTCATTTATTGTGCTGTGTATTACCAGACAGACTATGCGCTGCCAAGCTAGAGGACGCTTAGTGACCTGTGCCAGCTTAATAAGACAGGTGGCAGTTGTCAAGAAAAGCTCAACTTTAAAATGAATGTTACTTTCCAGTTCCCTACACCCATGCTTCATAGATCAAGCTAAATAAATTATTATGTTTACTCTGAAGTGGACGCTCGGTGAAAGATATATTCCTTGATAAAAAATAAAAAAAATGATGAAACTGCTATCAGCACATTTTATGTCACATGACGGAAACCAGATAAAACTGAGAAATATGGAAAGCAGGATGATCCATGGTCAATTTGTCATCATGAACAGTGCCTGCTGAACTTTTGGGCTTAAAGAGGACCTTTCACTCGTATACAAACTAAAAACTAACTCTATCTGTGGGCAGAGCGGCGCCCAGGGGTCCCCCTGCACTTACTAGTATGCCTGGGTGCCGCTCCGTTCGCCCGGTATAGGCTCCGGTGTCTCAGCTCCGTCTGTTGTACTGGACTGATTTTTTGTAGGAGGCGTGTCCCTTGCTGCAGTGCTGGCCAATTGCAGTGAGACACCAGAGCCTATACCGGGCAAACGGAGCGGCACCCAGGCATATTACTAAGTGCAGGGGGACCCCTAGGCGCCGCTCTGCCCACAGATAGAGTTAGTTTTTAGTTTGTATATGAGTGAAAGGTCCTCTTTAACTGTTCGAGCCTTAATTGTTCTGGTCAATATTGAGGAGAAAACGGTAGAAAATGGAAAAATGGCCACTTACTGTAAATAAATGCTCAGCAAACAATAACACAGGCAACGCAGAATTTTATTACCAACATGTTCTAGAAAAATTTTCTGAGTAACAAATGTAAGAAAAAAAGTGTATAATTTTGTGAGATGCACACAATGGAGACCACATTATTTCCTTCATTACTACTTCTATGCTAGAAGTGGTCACAAGAACAAGGCCATAACATGTAACCATTGGGCCCCACTTGAAATAGGGCCCCTCTCTGCCATGACCACCAGCAACAAGTTCAGAACATGAAAAGCATATGATTTTATTTTTCCTAATGCACAGGATATTGGGATCTTACACAGTGATGTCATAATAGTTGGATATTACTTAGTGATATAATAGTTGGCTATTACTCAGTGATATAATAGTTGGCTAGACAGTCATATCATAATAGTTGGCTATTACACAGTGATGTCATAATAGTTGGATATTACCCAGTGATGTTATAATAGTTGGATATTGCACAGTGATATCATAATAGTTGGATATTGCACAGTGATATCATAATAGTTGGATATTGCACAGTGATTTCATAATATCTGGATATTGCACAGTGATTTCATAATATCTGGATATTGCACAGTGATGTCATAATAGCTGGATATTGCACAGTGATGTCATAATAGTTGGATTTTGCAAAGTGATGTAGGAATAATTTGATTTTTCAAAGTGATATCATAATAGTTGAATATTGCACAGTGATGTCATAATAGTTGGATATTGTACAGTGATGTCATAATAATTGGATTTTGCAAAGTGATATCACAATAGTTGCATATTACTCAGTGATGTCATATTAGTTGGATATTACTCAGTGATATTATAATAGTTAAATAATGCACAGTGATGTCATAATAGTTGGATATTGCACAGTGATGTCATAATAGTTGAATATTGCACAGTGATGTCATAATAGTTAGATATTGCACAGTGATGTCATCATAGTTGGATATTGCACAGTGATGTCATAATAGTTGGATATTGCTCAGTGATGTCTTAATAGTTTAATTTTACAAAGTGATGTCATAAAAGTTGTATTTTGCAAAGTGATGACAAAACAAAGATGCACAAAAAGGTTGACATATACTTTATGACATCACAGCAAAATAAAATAAAACATGACAGTACAGATCGGTAGAACCCCTTCACTTAGTTGTTGTTCCCCATAGCAGCTGCTATTATATCTGCAACCCTGTTAGTTACAATCAAGTACAAGTATGCAACCTTTTCAATTATCACCTTATTAAGGGCTCATGCAATCATCTGCATTACGGCTCTATAGTAACCCCTATTATGGACCCCTCAGACTAGGGACACTACTATACCTAATTTATAGAGAAGCATACAGTACTGGGTAGGGGTGGAGTTCATTCTGTTGACTTCTGTATGAATCCAATAGAAAATAAAATATACCAGTGAACAGCCATAACTCAGCTGCACATTGAGGCACCATATGGCAGGAGATAGAATGGGAGATATGTACAACCCATATATAAGATTTTATTGCAACAGGAGGCTCACATTGTGCATTAACTTTCTTTACTACTCCCATTAGCAGCAAGAATAACTATTACAACTAGTGAAAATAATTTTTTCAAGACAGGTATCGGATATGTAAATTAGGTAGTCCAGATAGCCAATCAGAGATCTCCCTAGTGTATATAAGGTGCTGTTGCTGTAGGTTCTGCCTCTTTCTTGCTGCTCCCTCAGAAAAGATATGTATTTTAATAGTATCTTACTACGATTATAATTTATTGTATTTAGAGCAAATTATAAGGCTTTTGCATTATTTTACCAGGGCTGAGGTCCGGTATTGGGACCATTAACAGCGGCGCGTGTCCCCCGTTCAGCGGTGCGCGTTATATGCCGCCATTCATTATAATATTAATGAGGTTTTTCTTCTTCCCTCCCTCCTATCTCCTATCTCGGTCCATGACACTGTTTCCAGCCCCTAATACCTCTTAACGTGCCTCCGTCTCGTCCCCGGTCTCTGAACTCCTTCTCCTGCATTCAGCGCCGAAATCCCGTTTATCGCGAGATTTCGAGCGCTCCGGTCTTGTGACTGTGAGGTGATTGCGCGCGCTTTTCAAATTACCTCAGAGCGGCCAGTCACCTCACTGAGCACAGTTTACTCCAACTGTTTTCTTCTCACATTATTAAAACAGATACTTACCCATACACTTCCTTACTAATTGTGAGTATACCCACACATTACATCACATTTACTTCAGAATTTTACGCTTGCATACATTCAGGTAATTTATATTGGTCTGTATGTATTATATGGATTTAGTGTTTCCTGAATACATGCATTAGTGTATATATGATTGTATATATATATATATATATATATATATGGATATACACACATTTGTATATATATATATATATATATATATATATGAATAAAACTTTCATTTAAATCTTTTCCCATTTTTTCCCTTTTCTATCCTTATTTAGCAATATGAACCCCTGTGAAGAACAACCTAACCCCCAACCCACTCAACCAATACCCATTGACTATGAACTGCTAATTTCAGATTCCATTCAACAAATGGTTGATCAATCCGTTTCTAAATCGGTATCAGTGGCAATACAATCAGCCATGGTATCTATTCAGGATTCCATCTCCAAATCTCTCTCCTTGGTAGTAAACCAAAGACCTCAAAATTACCCCTCTACTCCAACTGACAATTTCCTCTCAACGGAAGACTCAGTTACGGAACTTGCCAAAGGTTTTAAAAAATCAGGCAAAGCAACCAAAAAGAGGAGATTTACAGATGACCCTAAATCCCATACCATGGGAAAGGGTCACAATCTCAAAGAATGTCCGCATAAACCTTGCGGTAATGATAACAGTGGCGAAAATCCCCACAAAGGACCCTCCACCCGGGAGGAGATTACCAATAGCCAGGTTATGACAGCCAGTAAGAGGGCTAAGTTTATCTCTTACAAGGAAATATCTTCCTCATCACAATCAGATGATTCTGATTCAGTGTTAAGAGACAAATTACCTTTTTTCTATGAGGATGATTATCCCGAGGATCCTGAGGAATCCTCTTCAACTAATCAAATCTCAGAATCCTTGATCCTAGATAGTCAGGTTATCCCCTTTTTCAACCCCGATCAAATAAAACACCCCAGGTCCGGCGAATGGGTTTCCCAACCTCAAATTTCCAAATATTTGGCACAATGGGTCAATAAATCCCTGGATAGATCCTCCAGGAACAAACTAAAAGCCGAATGTCCCAGGCCTACTTTACCAAATAAAAAATCCTTAACTCCAGAGTTAGACCCCATAATTTTTAAATATTTAAACAAAACGGGAAAAAATCCCAAAAGAGGTCTGGACAGATCTTTTAAACTATGCCAGGATAAACTTTTAGATTTATTAGGACCCCTCACAAAAATTTTAGACCTATCAGAACAAGCCGTTATTACAGGCGAGCCAGTAGACACATCAGTTCTACGTGGCTGGGCCCAAAGGGCCATCTGTTTCTTCGGAAACATCAACTCAGCCCTGAGTGCGGAAAGAAAAAGAAATATTCTGATGAAATTAGACCCTCAGCTCACCCATTTGGCCAATTCGGACCCCGATGAGTCTGCCGACGGTCTTCTTTTTGGGGATTCCTTCATTAAAGAAATAGGAAAATTCGTGGGAGTATTCTCCTCCCTAGATAAAGCCAAAACGTCCTTGAAAAAAGTAGGTCAACCCAAAATTTTTGGCAGGGCTGGGAAAGGCAGGGGCCGCTTTCCCAGCCGAACTTCACAGTTCAGATAGACCCAGCAGGCTCCCTTCCAATCAGACAGAACTACCACCTTCACACCGCACACCACACCACCAGAGGCCACCGAGGTTTCCCTAGATCCAGACCCTCATCAGGTAAGCTTTTCTATCCCAAACTATCCCCACTTCCCTCTAGGGGGAAGACATTTTTTCCAAATATGGTCCTCTCTAACCTCAGACTTATGGATCCTGAACACCATCTCAGGATACCTGATAGATTTCCAATCTCTTCCCTCACAGAACCACATCCCTCAACCAATACATTTCTCGAATTTAGACCAAGACCTCATAGAGTCAGAGATACGAGATTTGCTCCACAAGGAAGCTATCATTCAAGTACCACACCTATCCCCAGGTTTCATCAGCAACATCTTTCTAGTAAAAAAGAAAGACGGCGGTCACAGACCAGTCATAAACTTGAAAACTCTAAACAATTTTGTGACTTACCATCATTTCAAAATGGAGGGAATTCACCTTCTCAGGGATCTCTTACTCCCCCAAGATTGGCTAATAAAAATAGACCTAAAAGACGCTTATCTCACTGTACCCATTCACCATTCACATCAACCTTTCCTACAATTCTATTGGAACAATCAGAAATGGCAATTCACTTGTCTCCCGTTTGGCCTTTCATCAGCCCCTTTGTGCTTCACCAAATTAATGAAACCAGTGATATCATCCCTAAGATCCCGGGGTGTACGTCTAATCATATACCTAGACGACATCCTAATTATGGCACAAACACTCTCACTAATACTCACACATACTCAATGGACCATTTCTCCTCTAACCAATCTTGGTTTTCTAATCAACTACAAAAAATCTATCCTATCCCCTTCCAAAGAACTAGAGTTTTTAGGCTTCAACATCAATACAGATTCCGCTCTGTTGAGTCTTCCTACAAAGAAGCTGACATTGATTCGAAAAGAAATCCGTTCAGTACTAAACAAACAAATAGTATCACTAAGGACCATTGCACGGATTGTGGGCCTCTTGTCGGCCTCCATACAAGCAATATTCCCCGCCCCATTACACTACAGAGCCCTTCAACGTTTAAAAACGCAACATTTACGAGAGGGATTACAATATTCAAACAAAGTCCCACTATCCCCGGAAGCCAAAGAAGAACTTCTTTGGTGGCTTCAACATATCAGATCTGGAATGGGAAAATGATATTCAACTCCCTACCAGATCTGATATTGGAATCAGACGTCAGTCTTTCGGGATGGGGCGCTCGCTGTGGCCCTTACTCCACAGGAGGAAAATGGTCAGACTCGGAATCTCAACTACACATCAATTGTCTGGAACTACTAGCGGCCTTTTTCGCCATGAAAAGTTTCGCAAAAGACAAATCACAATGCTGCATCCTCCTACGTATGGACAATATTGCAGCAGTTCAATACATCAACCGTTTCGGAGGCACCACCTCCAAGATTCTAACAGACATTGCCAAAGAATTCTGGCACTTCTGTCTAGACAGGGATATCACCTTAAAAGCAGGAATACCTCCCAGGATTGATAAACTCAGTGGCCGATTGGAATTCCCGATACCTTTCGGATTCCAGCGACTGGCAATTACACCCGCTCATCTTTCAACAGATCAACAAGTTATGGGGTCCCTTTCTCAGATCTTTTTGCATCACGACTGAACACCCAACTCCCCAACTTCTTCAGCTGGCGTCCGGATCCAGAGGCCTTAGCCATAGACGCTCTCCGCCAAATTTGGCCACAGGAACGTCTCTACGCCTTTCCCCCATTTGCACTAATCCCCAGAGTCCTACTTCAGACGATGGCACAAAATTCCACATTAGTGATCATCACCCCATGGTGGCCGTCTCAGACATGGTTTCCCACACTACTCAGTCTGACGATAGACATCCCGAGGATCCTTCCTTCTCCCCAAGATCTTCTCCGAGACCCTTCGGGACACCTACACCCCCTAATCCTTTCGGAACATCTAACACTAATAGCTTGGCTGATTTCAGGCAACCAACAATCGATCTCGGATTTTCACAATCTACTATCGACATCCTCTCTGATGCATGGGCCCCGGGAACCAAAAAGGCTTATAGATCAGCCTGGAAAATTTGGCTTCATTGGTGCACTCAACGAGACTTGGATCCCATTCGAGCACCTATTACCCACATATTAAATTTTCTATCGGAAGCTTTCAATATGGGGAAGGCCTATAGGACCATAAACCTCTACCGTTCCGCTATATCATCAGAACATACCCTTATTAACTCCATTCCAATCGGCAAACACCCGATGATTTGTAGGCTCATGAAAGGCATTCGTTTTAGAAATCCCCCCAAAACCTAGGTACCATTCCACTTGGGACGTTACTTCCCTTCTAAACCTTTTTTCTAACTGGGAAGACAATGAACACCTTTCACTAAAATTACTCTCCTTTAAAATCACGACCCTCTTATGCCTCATATCCATAAAAAGAGTGTCAGATGTTAGAGCCTTAGATATATCTCATAGATCCTTCACCCCTAACGGAGTAACTTTCCAAATAACCAGAAGAACCAAAACCAACCTACACACAGTGTTCTACCCGGCTTTCCCTTCTAACGACAAACTATTATATTATTAATATTACTAATATAATACTAATATTATTATTACTGATTTTGTATGTATAAAATATTTATATAGTTCTAATTATGCATTACAGTGTATTTGTATATCAATATTATTTCCTGTATTGTGTATGCATATATATATTGTTATAGAGCTACATATGCCGTACTGATGGTTTGTTGTGGCATGTCCGTAGTATCACTACCTGCTAATACGGCTTGGTCTATGATTCTAAAACTGTAAGGCAGCTCGCTGGGTTATCCGCTGGTTTTTTCATGCTCCTCCCCTCCTGTCATGTGTGCGCGCGTCATCCTGGGTGCCGCCTCCGGCGCCTCACACCCGTGCGTCCTTACGCCAGTGCCGCCCGATCATGTGACTTCATCACATGGGGTAGGCGTGCCGGCGGGACGCCGGCTGTGGGGCGGCCGGATGCGAATCGCCAGGATCTCTGCGCGCCTCGTCAACATGTACACCTGGGGACGAGTAAGTACTCATTCCCATTGGCTAAGAGAGTCCATTTAAACCTGGTTCACAGTGATGGCGCTACCCCCTGACGAAGGCACGCCGAAACGCGCGTTGGGGTAGCGCCACCCTGGGTTTCTCTGCACACGGTTTATTCAGGTAAGCTCTGGTCTCCCATTGCCCCCCGCCGATTGTGTGGTCAATTGTTGTCCACTGGCACTTTGCCCTTTATGATACACATCTCCATCCTTATACGTTTGTATCTACTTCCAGTGGGGGTGCATGAGCTGACCGTGCTTTACCTGATACTGTATGGTTCCATTTCTCCATTTACTTTTTACATGGGCTGGGCACTGTACCCTAGATCTCTTACTCCCATGTCAGATATCACGTATATTACATCTTTCTATTTGTTATAACCGTGTGCTCCTTCCTCCCAGGGTGGTGCTGTTTTTTCTCCGCTCCCATCACCTTGCTTTACGGCATCTTATGTACTAATTTACTCTTCTCTTTTTTCTGTTATTTTTAACTTATTGTAATAAAATTTATATATTTTTGGTAATATGAGCTCTCTTTTCATTTGTTTCTGCTATTCTACTCGGGAGCTTTTACCGAGTTACACTTTAGGTGTATCCCCTGCGGCTATTCAGGGTGGGCACTGTCTCTTACCCGCCTTGGGGATACCCTGGGTCATTTTTGTTTGTCTAACGACAAACTATGCATTGTCCGCTGTTTAAAAACATACGAATCCATGACCCAATCTTTACGCTCTCCTCAATCTTCACAACTTCTTATTTCTTTTCGTAAACCACACCTTCCAGTATCCTCCCCTACATTAGCAAGATGGATTAAACTTACCATGCAAATGGCAGGGATTAATACAACAATATTTGGCCCACACTCTATCCGAGGGGCGGTTTCTACTAAAGCATTCCAAAAAGGAGCTTCTCTATCTGAGATTTTGAAGGCCGCGGACTGGTCTTCGGAATCCACTTTTAAAACATTTTACTTCAAACCTGACACTCATGTTTCCATGTCTATCATTGAAGGATAGTTATATCGTCTAGCATAAGTTAGCTTTAAACTTGCACAATGTGAGCCTCCTGTTGCAATAAAATTGGAGATTTTCCTAGCTATTGTAACGGAAAATATAGATTTTATTGAAGACAGGAGGCGAACATTGTCCCCCCCTTTTTTAACCCAACCCTAATCATCTTTCAAATATGTTTTTCTGTCTCCATAGCATACTAGGATATCTCCAATCCTCCATTCATCCTACACTGTTCCTGTTACTCCGGATTTCCTTCATGTGAATCTACTCTTTATTCCTTTATGGTCAAGATCTGTTTAATTTCAAGTTACTTCATCGTGAATCATCATCAAGAAAGAGGCAGAACCTACAGCAACAGCACCTTATATACACTAGGGAGATCTCTGATTGGCTATCTGGACTACCTAATTTACATATCCGATACCTGTCTTGAAAAAATTATTTTCACTAGTTGTAATAGTTATTCTTGCTGCTAATGGGAGTAGTAAAGAAAGTTAATGCACAATGTTCGCCTCCTGTCTTCAATAAAATCTATATTTTCCGTTACAATAGCTAGGAAAATCTCCAATTTAAAGGGATTTTACAAGACTTTAATACTGGTGACCTACCGTATCTTCAGTGACCGATGAACGTGATGTCATTTAGCCTAGGAAAAACTGAGAGAAGGCCGCGACTCTACTACGAGCGACACTGCCTTCTCCAACAGCTAATTGCCAATCAACTGTTTGAGGTGCTCGCAGTAGCGCCGCTGCCTTCGATCAGCTTTTCCTAGGCTAAGTGACATCACGTTCATCGGTCATTGGGCCTAGGCTCAGCTCAGCCCCATAGATGTGAATGGACTGAGCTACCAAGCACAGCCACAATACAATGTACGGGGCGGTGCTCAGAGGAGCGCCAGTGCCTTCTGAAACAGGTGATCAGCGGGGGTCCTGGGTGTCGGACCCCTACTGATCAGGTTGGCAGTCAGAAAGTGCCCAAAATGCCCGGAAACATTGTGTATGATAATCTGGGGTCTCCTAAGACTTTATCCAGCCCCTTTCAAGTCCCTTTTTTAATTGAAAAATGGTCCAATTTATAAAATGGGCACCTTTTTGTACCAGATACCTTCTTCTCTGTCTTTTGAGATGTGAAATGGTGGCTGCCAGTTTGCGCAATTCCTGCATCCCTGAAGATTCAGATTTGCCAAAATTTGGGGTAAATTTGTAACAAATTCTGTTTGTGCAGAATTGATTCCCTCACCTCTAGTTCAAAGGGATGGACATCCCTGTAATACATGAAGGCTAGGTCCAACACAGCGAGGGCTGTTCTTTGTTAGTGAGTTTGAGTGGGAAACCGCTTGTATTGCGCCTGAGATATCTTGCTTAGACTTGTAGTCCTACACCCCAGATGTTGATCCAGGCTTTCGCAGAGTATACCTTGTTGCGACTTGTAGGGCTACTTCTGTCTCTGACCCATGGGAAACCCTAACTACTCCTCTGTGTTTGGACTGAGCAGTGATGCGCACTCCCAGGATGTGGAGGTTCCTCCTCCGGGCATGGCTGCCAACAGATGTCTTGCAATAATTAACTATGTTCGTAGTGCACAGGTATGAATGTATATGAGAGGCCGTGGGTGCGTACAGCACCCAGGATTGATAGTGCTGCCTCATAATTGCGTAACTTGTAACAGCTATGCTGTATCCTAATAGAAAGTGGCAGTATATACTGTTATTGCATTACACTCATTCTTTTCATAATTTGGTGTAGTGACTATATTCTGACTCGGCTCATGTACCTTAGCAATTTGGGTTATATATATATAGTGCCTATGGGCAGTTCCCCACCTTATTATGGATTTTAAATATCTTATGTCTGTATAAGTGTTTAATTATGTAACAAAGGTATATATTGGTTGTGCATTAGTTTAATGCCCTATAGCTTGTTTGTGAAGTATACATGGCAGGAGATGACCTTCTTATTGTAGGTTTAAAGTGATTTTGCATCTTGTAATCCAGAAGGTGTTTAATATGAAGTAAGAAAAAAAAAAATCTACTCACCTATTCCCTGCTGCTCCATTCTAGCGATGAGGCTCTGGTCCCATGGCTCTGGCCATTAACTGGCTTCAGCAGTGGCGTATCCCCAAGTGGCACATGACCCATGTATGACAGACAGTTCCTATGATCTAATGCAGGGATGCTCAACCTGCGGCCTTCCAGCTGTTGCAGAACTACAACTCCCACCATGCCCTTCTGTAGGCTGATATCTGTGGGCTGTCCGGGAATGATGGGAGTTGCAGGTTTGCAACAGCTGGAGGACCACAGGTTGAGCATGCCTTATCTAATTAATGTGAATTACGAAGCATGACTTCTAAGGGTGCGGACACACCTGATAGTTTTCCTGATGCAGTTTTGGAAGCCAAAACCAAGAGTGAATAAAAAATAAAAATAAAGAGAAGTCATATCTGTCCATTATAATTTATTCACCAATTATGATCCACTCCACTGACCGAGTGGCCACTACAGTACTGTACAGAGTCACTGTACTGTAATATTAGCTGTGTGCACGAGGCCTAACTCAACATGCTCAGTTATTCAGCAACAACAACAAAATTAGAAGGTGAATAACTAGAAAAATGTCAAACATATCTATCACTCAAGGAAATGTGTACGTACTGAGCGGAGTTTTCCATTGAACAGAAAGCTGTTTCCCATGTTAAGTTGTTGCTGGATTCTAATTAATAATGAAGGAGATTCTGCTTTTGCTGGTAGAGGATTTAAAAGCATACACTATTGATTCCAGAGGCAAGTACCTTATTCTGCAACATCCTTTTATGTCCCATCGATAGTTTAACCAAAAACTGATGCAAATGGTCCAAATTAGATCTGGACGGCAACGCTGCAGTAGCAAAAGTACATTTTCAGTAGTTTTTTTGGCAGCGGTCCTGGTATGAAAGCATGGCGAGAACTTTATCTTTTTAATGCGCGCCAACTCTCTAGATAATGTGTTTGTTTTAGTTTTTGCAAAGTATTGATATTTTACATTGTCTGTAAAAGCAATTACAATTATCCCGGCTGTTATTACCAAAACCAGAGAGTCCTTCATATGCCCGGTCCCTCTTACAGAGTCTTACAGTCATGCCATGGATTCAGCTCAAAAATGTAAAATAATTGGAAAATTCTACTGTCTATCTGCATGTCTGTCTGTCTGTTGTCCGACTGTTCATCTATCTATTTATCTATCTCATATCTATATTATTTATCTATCTATCGCATATCTATCATTTATCTATCTATCTCATATCTATATTATCCATCTATCGCATATCTATATATCTAGCTCTCTATTTATCTATCTCATATCTATCATTTATCTATCTAATATCTATCATCTATCTCAGTGTTTCCCAACCAGTGTGCCTCCAGCTGTTACAAAACTACAACACCCAGCATGCTCGCACAGCCAAAGGCTGTCTGGGCATGCTGGGAGTTGTAGTTTTGCAACAGCTGGAGGCACGCTGGTTGGGAAACACTGATCTATCTATCATCTATCTATCTACTATCTATCTATCTAGCTAACTAATATCTATCTACTATTTTCACATAGCTTTTGCAGTCCCTAAAAGATACCTCCATCTGAGACATTTATAAAACCAATGATCCTCAATAAAAGCCAAGTTCACTGCCAGTACCTGAAGATCTTATTGTGTGGCATCATTTGGACTTTTACAGTAGGTGTCTTCATTGGTGCCAGTGCTATCTGCAGTAACAGATGTCTGCTGCATGTTTCATGTACAATAAAGGTATTATTTCCCACAGGTCTGAATCAAAAAAGTTTACAAAGGTTTTCCCAAACTTTGTTGAAGGCTCCTTAAAAGACACCTGTCAGCAGACTTGTACCTATGACACTGGCTGACCTGTTCCATGTGCACTTGGAAGCTGAAGGCATCTTTATTGGTCCCATGTTCATATGTGCCCGCATTACTGAGAAAAGTGATGTTTTAATATATGCAAATGAGCCTCCATGAGCAACAAGGGCATTGCCGTTACACCTAGAGGCTCTGCTCTCTCTGAAACTGTCAAACTCTCTCCACTTTGATTGACAGGCCCAGGCAATGTAAACAGGCTCCAACTGGCCCACCGAGGAGGTGGGGGATTCCTCGGTGGACCCCCAGTCTTCTGCGCCTGAGATAAGATGGAGGAAAGCCTTTTTGTAACCACTAGATGGCAGTATCACACAGTGATGCAGCCTCTTACTGGTGTACATTGTAAAGGAGGCCCCGCAGTATCTTCTAGACTTCTGGGGCTGCTGGCTGTGAAGGATGAGATAAGGTGTCTGGCCATCCTCCTGCCCTCGCTGCTGTCAGAAAACTGTGGCTGCTGGACTCCTCTGTAGTGCTGGACTGATTTATCAGGTGTGTGTCACTAATGAGCTGTATGAGACTGTAAGGGGGAAATAGGGGATTTGTTTATAGCAGACTCAGATCTATGAATGTGTGCTGCTCTCTGCAGAGTTCAGAGTGGCATTGGGGGGACTCTGCCCTAGGTCCTCCAATGCCTCTGCTTTAGGTGCACCACCATAAGTGCCCCAGCTCCAGATGCCCCCCCAATGCCTCCACTCTAAAAGCACCCCTAATATTGAATCTTCTCCAGTTGCCCCTGCTCCAGGATTCCCACTATTAGGCCTCATGCACACGACCGTTGCGGATCCGCAAAACACAGAGTCGTCCGTGTGTGTTCCGCAATTTGCCGAACGGCACGGACAGCCTTTAATATAACTGCCTATTCTTGTCCGCAAAGCGCGGACAAGAATAGGACAGGTTATATTTTTGGGGCGAATCACGGAACGGAGCAACGGATGCAGACAGCACATGGAGTGCTGTCCGCATCTTTTGCGGCCCCATTGAAGTGAATGGATCCGCATTTGAGCTGCCAAAACTGTGGCTCGTATGCGGACCAAAACAACTGCCGTGTGCATGAGGCCTTACCCTGCCTCAGGTGACCCTAATGCCTCTGCTTCAGTTATGACCCTCCGTTTGTGCCCCTTGCTCACATTGCTCCTCTAGAACCTTTGCTTGGGCTTTGTTAAAGGTTATGACCTGCAAAGGGGGTTGGACTTATGCCCGAAAAATTCTGCAGTATTGAAACGTATGGTTTACATGGCGGCAGTGATGATATTCCGTATTGACAGCCATCACTGCTGCCATGTAAAGAGATACTGGAGGTGGTGGATTTAAAGGGGTTGTCCAGGTTTTGAAGTTATCCTCTCCACACCATAGGGCATAACTATATAATTAGTGGGGTCCGATTCTGCGACCCCAACTGATCCCAGGAACGGTTCCTGTTCCCCCTTTTTGATGGTGTGACAAGCCACACGTATGCCCTGCTGCTCCATTCATTCTTTTTGGGACCACTGGAAATAGCCAGCGCTGTACTCCGCCATCTCCGACGACCCCATAGAGAATGGATGGAGAGCAGGGCATATGCTCGACCTGCCACTCAATCAAGAAGGGGGATCAGTGTGGGCTCCAGCGTTCAGACCCCCACAGATCACTTAGTTATCCCCGATCCTGTGGATAGAGGATAACTAGAAAGGTGAACACAGGCCCTTTAATAGGCGAGCATTTCTATTTTAGTTTGACACATATTTTGGGCCAGATTTTGAATTTTTATGAAAAAAACATTTTTTTACACCCAAAGAAAACCTTTATGGATAGGGAATGTGAAAAGGTGAAACAGCTATGACACGTGATACGACAGGTGATAAGTGTCTGATTGGTGGGGGTCTGACTGCTGGGACCCAAATGATCAAGGGAACGTGCTCTTAAAGGGGTTGTCTCATTTCAGTAAGTCGGATTTATAATGTAGAGAAAGTTAATACAAGCCACTTACTAATATATTATTATCCATATTGCTTCCTTTGGTGGCTGGATTAATTTTTCCATCACATTATACACTGCTCGTTTCCATGGTTATGACCACCCTGCAATCCATCAGTGGTGGTCGTGCTTGCACACTATAGGATAAAGCACTAGTCTATGTGTGTTCCCATGGTCCCGGTCACCAGGGTGGCTGACGCTTTTGCCTATAGTGTGCAAGCACGACCACTACTGATGGATTGCAGGAGGCATTTCAGGCACCTTCCTTAGCGGGAGCGTGCCTAAGCAATAGGTTAACTAACTTGATAGATCCTGCAAAGGTTCTATAATCGATTGTATGCCAGTGACTGACTTCTTCCTGATCGCTGGAATCTGACCCTCTGTCCCCTGACCTGTGCCTGATCATGATGCTGACCCTGTGCTGCCTGCCTTGACCTTTAGACTGTTTCAGTGATTCGCACAAACATTGTCTGCCTTGATCTCGGACTGTGAATGATTATTAGTTTTGCTTAATCCCTTGGTGCTTTGCACTAATAGATTAGGCATTGGGTCAGCTGTCAACCACACTGGGACTCTTTTAGGAGAAAGCTGCCTGATAGCTCCTCTGTAGCAAAGTCAAGTTCCCTGTAAAGGGGGTTAAAGGGTGACTACCAGGGGACCACCAGTATAACGCCCTTAGGATTAGTCAAATCAGTTGGTTGACACAGTTGTTCCACACTCACTGGCTGTAACATAGTCATACACATGAAATAGCTGTTGACTGAAATAAGAGTTGGATGAATGAATGTTGGGTCAGCTCCCCTATAAGTATCCATGACTGCTGACACCTTGGGCAGTACCTGTTATCCCATGGAAACAAATGATTGGAATGGTTAAAATCCTTTTTTCAAATATCTGCAGCTTTAGTTGAGTTTCTCTAATGTGTATGGCCATCATAAGAGGAGTCTTAAAATAGAAGTTCGGCCTCTCCTTAAGGCACACATGCATGATCCCTCCAGATCTTAAAGGGCCAGTGCGCGCATCCCAGCTGTCACCAGCTAATGTCTGGTAACTCAGGGGTATTTCAGGCACCTTCCTTAGTGGGAGGGCACCTGAGCAATAGGTTTACTAACTTGATAGATCCTACAAAGGTACTATATTTTGCTTGTCTGCCCAGCCATTAAATTTATTAAATGGAGTTCCATGATTTTTATATTAATGGACTATCCTCTGGATAGGCCATCAAAATATACATACATCTCACTATAAACACCTCTGCATTAACTAACTACAATCATTACACAATGGATGGGGCTGTGTAGTTTGGGAGTTTACTTTCGATGTATGAACTGCTTTGGAAGAGGTGATCAAATATGAATGGCCTATCCTGAGGATAAAGGATAACCCCTTTAAAAACAGGCAACTTTTTATGCATGCTTAGGAATGTTCTACGCATGCTTAGGAATTTTTTGGGTACTGATTTTGAAGCCATAACCTCAGTACCTCAGTACTTTATCTTCTTTTACAATCTGGTTGACATCTGCTTTTGGCTTCGCAAACTGCATCGAAAAGCCTGAATGTGTGGCAGCACCCTCACAATTGTCCCATGGTAACCATGCATTTTCTAATTTTACCTCTAGATACTTTCCTAAATACCTACTTGTGTCTATAAATGATTGTTCAGCTATTGCTTATATAGTGCCAGCAGATTCCATAATGCTGAGATTCTCAATGCTCAAATCTGCCTGTATGTGATGACTCCTCTTTTCTCGAATGAGTCAGGACTAGGGATGACTGAAGTTGTGAGGACTCCTGCATAACGGAAACCAGATGGATCCATTATGTGGCCCATAGACTTCTATTATGATGGAATGCAAAACGGAATGCCCCTTAAAGGCTTTCTGTTGTTCTTTCCTTCATAGGATTCCGTTGTGGCCCATGGTAACGGAATCCATATTGGAATTGTAATAAAACCCAAACTCGAACTTGTAAAACACAAGTTCGCTCATCACTAGTCAGAACTTCTTTCAGTGAAACAGATAACTTCCATTTCTGTTGCACAAACGCTTGATGGTTACAAATCGCACTAGGAGGCACAATATGCTTGAAGGTTGCAAGTTATTTAGTGGTACAAAGCAACTGTTGTCCAGCCATCTAATTAAAAAAAAAATGCATAGATTGCTGTAAAACAATAAAAGAAGCAATATTCACCTTACTGATCCCCTGCCATTCCCATGCCGACACTTCCTAGGCTCAGTGCCAGTCAGTACTCCAGCAATGACATGCCAACATGGATGTTTGCAGCCAATCACTGACCTCAGTGGTGACCACAGTAGTGTTCACATGTCACCACTACAGCCAGTGATTGACTTCAGCTGTCATAAGTCTATATTGATGCATCATCACTGGAAAAGAAAGAACAGATACCTGCTTGGAACTTGGGAAGTGTTGGAACAGTAGAATTAGAGAATCTGTAGTGCAACTATTACTTATTTCATGGTTTTATAATTAGACACTTAAAGCAGTTTTTAAAAGCTTTTAAGTGGCAACTCCTAGAAAATCTCCAAGTCAAATTCTGTATGGTCCGGTACAGGGACCAGGGACCGTGCAATGCTCCACAAGTCCATCAAGAGCCTTGTTGTGTCCAAAAAAGGTTGCCAGCTTTCGACAATCCTATAATGCCCCTTTGAATCTCTAGGAGACAACATCTTGCCACAGCCTGCCTCACCAAAGCCTTTCTTTGCAGGGTTACATAAGGCATTCCATACAGCTCTGGTCAGCACCTTTGTGGGTCTTCATGACTGCTAGGCTACTACTTGCAGCAAGCCTATCACCAAACATGGTGCAATGAGAGCACAGTCTCAAACCACAGGGTGATTTACACAGTCTTAGTCCCAAACCTTGTTGAGGGGTACCATCTCTTTAAGGACCTTTCTCCTATAGCTTGCAACAGCAACAATACAGTATTAAACACAGGTTAACTTTGACTTCACAGTTTAATTTCAAATTGCTTCCACCAGTCCACTTTCCCCTGTATGGCCATAGACAGAGGTCGCACACAAGTTTTTTTATGGCAGAGAAAAATTACCCCTCTTAGCATTTTTGAGTAGTATTTTTAGTCAAGATGGAGTACAAAATAAGGCGCTGGGTGACTGTTTTTTTTCTGTTGATGTAGCCATTTGAGGGTTTGTTTTTTTGTTGGGTGAATTGTATTTTCACATTTACCATTTTGAGGTACACATAACATTAACTTTTATTAACTTTTTTTGGGTGGTAATGGGAAAAAAGCTGTCCCGCCATTGTTTTTTGCACTTTAAATTTACAAATTTCACCATGCTGCGCAATTAAGAAGGTTCCAAATACATATTTGTTTTATTGTTTTACCACTTTTACAAAATAAAAACACTTTTTACCATTTTACTTTTTTTAAATAAACTTTATTAACTTAATTTAAAAAAAATCTAATCCCACTAGGAGACATACCTTTTATAATGCACTGGTATATCGAATATATTAGTGCCTATCACTGTAACAGTGGCAGATTGTCTATTAGGCTGTGTCTGTGGCACAGTCTACTAGACATACCGTACAGTCATGTTTGGCACCTAGAGTGCTCGGCCAGGTCTACCAGATAAATTGAGAGAGGCCATCTTGAAGTTTGGAGGTTCCCCTGAGGATGTTTCCCTGCAGATGCAGCAGTCTTAGCAGACTTCTCTGAAGGTCCTCCTTTGTCAGGCCTCTCTTTGAGAATCGGTCCATATCTTAGGCCTAACTCCCTTCTGACCCCAGTAACAGAGGGCCTCTGCCTCATACATGGCTTCAGTCCCACTCTGACTTACTTCCTGCTTCCAGCACCCTTATATCACATCCTCCTGGTTATTTTCTGTATGGCACTGCCATCTAGTGGTGATATCTGCTGTATGACTAAATAAGGCTACTTTCATATCTGCTTTTTTGCTGTACGTTTTTTTGATCCGGCATCAAAACCAAAGCAAAACGCTTCTGTTATAATAATAAAACCATCTGTATCCGCTCAGAATAGATCCGATTGTATTATATCAATTGTATTGTATCGAGAATCACAGCAATTTTGTGTCCGGCATTCTGCTGCACTCCATTCTCAAAACCGGACAGCACAACGCACATGTGAAGGCAACCGAAACATGAAGTCATTGCACCAAAGACATACAATTTTTTTATACTAATAATTTCTAATACACACATACACACCTAACACCTTTCTATTATAATAATAAAGTAAATGTAATAGAAGAAGGAAGGAAGGAGGGGGATGTAGCTGCAGTTTCCCTGCTTTAGCTTGTGTCACAGACTGCCTGCTGTGAGAGCGAAGAAGGAGCAACAGGGAGAAGACATCTGGTTGGCTCCCACAGCACGCGAGGAAGCGCCTGCTCACTCAGATGGCATGGAATGGGGCAAGTTACAAGAACTAGCAGAGGGAAAGATTACGCAGGTTATACCCAACATTTACAGCACCACTACATCTAATATACATCTACAGCTCAGTATTCTTATAACAGTAGGTTAGATATAATGCTGCCATTTTCATGTTTACCACTAAGGAAGAAGACACTATTGATGGGAAGTACCGTAATCCCATCACATACTTCAGTGTTCGGAAACGTCTAGGAAATAGTGTGCTGTTCATAGTCAACCATGTCATCTATACAGTTCCCATAAAGAAAATCTGTTGAATTCAATGGGCCATGTGATATTAGAATTTCAGCGGTAAATGTATAGCTAAGAACTAATGTCCATGTTAACGCGATACCTAATTACATTAACAAATGAGGTGTTACAACATACATGGAAGCATGCAGGCTAAGGAAAGAAGGATGCCGTGAATGGATCATATTTTTGGACAATACATGTTATCAAATGTTTCTTGACAAAGCACCTGTACAGTCTACACCCCCGGCATGTGTTAGCAAATACAGGCATTCCCTGTAAAATAACAATTCTGGAACACGCTTCCTTAGAAAGAAGTATCATTCCTCTGCTGTTCACACTGGAAATGTCTGAAGAAACTGACAGGCATTTCCATTCCTATCATCAGTGGTACCTTGGAACCGAACCAGAGTGCGGGAAATGGTTTTTTAGAGTAGAAATTAATTTATGAAGTTATGACTAGAGTTGAGCGAACACCTGGATGTTCGGGTTCGAGAAGTTCGGCCGAACATCCCGGAAATGTTCGGGTTCGGGATCCGAACCCGATCCGAACTTCGTCCCGAACCCGAACCCCATTGAAGTCAATGGGGACCCGAACTTTTCGGCACTAAAAAGGCTGTAAAACAGCCCAGGAAAGAGCTAGAGGGCTGCAAAAGGCAGCAACATGTAGGTAAATCCCCTGCAAACAAATGTGGATAGGGAAATGAATTAAAATAAAAATTAAATAAATAAAAATTAACCAAAATCAATTGGAGAGAGGTTCCATAGCAGAGAATCTGGCTTCCCGTCACCCACCACTGGAACAGTCCATTCTCAGATATTTAGGCCCCGGCACCCAGGCAGAGGAGAGAGGTCCCGTAACAGAGAATCTGTCTTCATGTCAGCAGAGAATTAGTCTGCATGTCATAGCAGAGAATGAGGCTTCACGTCAGCCACCACTGCAACAGTCCATTGGCATATATTTAGGCCCAGCACCCAGGCAGAGGAGGGAGGTCCCGTAACAGAGAATCTGTCTTCATGTCAGCAGAGAATTAGTCTGCATGTCATAGCAGAGAATGAGGCTTCACGTCAGCCACCACTGCAACAGTCCATTGGCATATATTTAGGCCCAGCACACACACAGGCAGAGGAGAGAGGTCCCGTAACAGAGAATCTGGCTTCATGTCAGCAGAGAATCAGTCTGCATGTCATAGCAGAGAATGAGGCTTCACGTCAGCCACCACTGCAACAGTCCATTGGCATATATTTAGGCCCAGCACACACACAGGCAGAGGAGAGAGGTCCCGTAACAGAGAATCTGGCTTCATGTCAGCAGAGAATCAGTCTGCATGTCATAGCAGAGAATGAGGCTTCACGTCAGCCACCACTGCAACAGTCCATTGGCATATATTTAGGCCCAGCACACACACAGGCAGAGGAGAGAGGTCCCGTAACAGAGAATCTGTCTTCATGTCAGCAGAGAATTAGTCTGCATGTCATAGCAGAGAATGAGGCTTCACGTCAGCCACCACTGCAACAGTCCATTGGCATATATTTAGGCCCAGCACACACACAGGCAGAGGAGAGAGGTCCCGTAACAGAGAATCTGGCTTCATGTCAGCAGAGAATCAGTCTGCATGTCATAGCAGAGAATGAGGCTTCACGTCAGCCACCACTGCAACAGTCCATTGGCATATATTTAGGCCCAGCACACACACAGGCAGAGGAGAGAGGTCCCGTAACAGAGAATCTGGCTTCATGTCAGCAGAGAATCAGTCTGCATGTCATAGCAGAGAATGAGGCTTCACGTCAGCCACCACTGCAACAGTCCATTGGCATATATTTAGGCCCAGCACACACACAGGCAGAGGAGAGAGGTCCCGTAACAGAGAATCTGTCTTCATGTCAGCAGAGAATCAGTCTGCATGTCATAGCAGAGAATGAGGCTTCACGTCACCCACCACTGCAACAGTCCATTGGCATATATTTAGGCCCAGCACACACACAGGCAGAGGAGAGAGGTCCCGTAACAGAGAATCTGGCTTCATGTCAGCAGAGAATCAGTCTGCATGTCATAGCAGAGAATGAGGCTTCACGTCAGCCACCACTGCAACAGTCCATTGGCATATATTTAGGCCCAGCACACACACAGGCAGAGGAGAGAGGTCCCGTAACAGAGGATCTGGCTTCATGTCAGCAGAGAATCAGTCTGCATGTCATAGCAGAGAATCAGGCTTCACGTCAGCCACCACTGCAACAGTCCATTGTCATAAATTTAGGCCCAGCACCCAGGCAGAGGAGAGAGGTCCCGTAACAGACAATCTGGCTTCATGTCAGCAGAGAATTAGTCTGCATGTCATAGCAGAGAATCAGGCTTCATGTCAGCCACCACTGCAACAGTCCATTGGCATATATTTAGGCCTAGCACACAGGCAGAGGAGAGGTTCATTCAACTTTGGGTAGCCTCGCAATATAATGGTAAAATGAAAATAAAAATAGGATTGAATGAGGAAGTGCCCTGGAGTCCAATAATATATGGTTATGGGGAGGTAGTTAATGTCTAATCTGGACAAGGGACGGACAGGTCCTGTGGGATCCATGCCTGGTTCATTTTTATGAACGTCAGCTTGTCCACATTGGCTGTAGACAGGCGGCTGCGTTTGTCTGTAATGACGCCCCCTGCCGTGCTGAATACACGTTCAGACAAAACGCTGGCTGCCGGGCAGGCCAGCACCTCCAAGGCATAAAAGGCTAGCTCTGGCCACGTGGACAATTTAGAGACCCAGAAGTTGAATGGGGCCGAACCATCAGTCAGTACGTGGATTGGTGTGCACACGTACTGTTCCACCATGTTAGTGAAATGTTGCCTCCTGCTAACACGTTGCGTATCAGGTGGTGGTGCAGTTAGCTGTGGCGTGTTGACAAAAGTTTTCCACATCTCTGCCATGCTAACCCTGCCCTCAGAGGAGCTGGCCGTGACACAGCTGCCTTGGCGACCTCTTGCTCCTCCTCTGCCTTGGCCTTGGGCTTCCACTTGTTCCCCTGTGACATTTGGGAATGCTCTCAGTAGCGCGTCTACCAACGTGCGCTTGTACTCGCGCATCTTCCTATCACGCTCCAGTGCAGGAAGTAAGGTGGGCACATTGTCTTTGTAGCGTGGATCCAGCAGGGTGGCAACCCAGTAGTCCGCACAGGTTAAAATGTGGGCAACTCTGCTGTCGTTGCGCAGGCACTGCAGCATGTAGTCGCTCATGTGTGCCAGGCTGCCCAGGGGTAAGGACAAGCTGTCCTCTGTGGGAGGCGTATCGTCATCGTCCTGCCTTTCCCCCCAGCCATGCACCAGTGATGGACCCGAGCTGCGTTGGGTGCCACCCCGCTGTGACCATGCTTCATCCTCATCCTCCTCCACCTCCTCCTCATCCTCGTCCTCCTCGTCCTCCAGTAGTGGGCCCTGGCTGGCCACATTTGTACCTGGCCTCTGCTGTTGCCAAAAACCTCCCTCTGAGTCACTTCGAAGAGACTGGCCTGAAAGTGCTAAAAATGACCCCTCTTCCTCCTCCTCCTCCTGGGCCACCTCCTCTTCCATCATCGCCCTAAGTGTTTTCTCAAGGAGACATAGAAGTGGTATTGTAACGCTGATAACGGTGTCATCGCCACTGGCCATGTTGGTGGAGTACTCGAAACAGCGCAACAGGGCACACAGGTCTCGCATGGAGGCCCAGTCATTGGTGGTGAAGTGGTGCTGTTCTGTAGTGCGACTGACCCGTGCGTGCTGCAGCTGAAACTCCACTATGGCCTGCTGCTGCTCGCACAGTCTGTCCAGCATGTGCAAGGTGGAGTTCCACCTGGTGGGCACGTCGCATATGAGGCGGTGAGCGGGAAGGCCGAAGTTACGCTGTAGCGCAGACAGGCGAGCAGCAGCAGGATGTGAACGCCGGAAGCGCGAACAGACGGCCCGCACTTTATGCAGCAGCTCTGACATGTCGGGGTAGTTGTGAATGAACTTCTGCACCACCAAATTCAGCACATGCGCCAAGCAAGGGATGTGCGTCAAATTGGCTAGTCCCAGAGCTGCAACGAGATTTCGCCCATTATCACACACCACCAGGCCGGGCTTGAGGCTCACCGGCAGCAACCACTCGTCGGTCTGTTGTTCAATACCCCGCCACAACTCCTGTGCGGTGTGGGGCCTGTCCCCCAAACATATGAGTTTCAGAATGGCCTGCTGACGTTTACCCCGGGCTGTGCTGAAGTTGGTGGTGAAGGTGTGTGGCTGACTGGATGAGCAGGTGGAAGAAGAGGAGGAGGAAGCCGAGAAGGAGGAGGTGGCAACAGGAGGCAAAGAATGTTGCCCTGCGATCCTTGGCGGCGGAAGGACGTGCGCCAAACAGCTCTCCGCCTGGGGCCCAGCTGCCACTACATTTACCCAGTGTGCAGTTAGGGAGATATAGCGTCCCTGGCCGTGCTTACTGGTCCACGTATCTGTGGTTAGGTGGACCTTGCTACAGATGGCGTTGCGCAGTGCACACTTGATTTTATCGGATACTTGGTTGTGCAGGGAAGGCACGGCTCTCTTGGAGAAGTAGTGCCGGCTGGGAACAACATACTGTGGGACAGCAAGCGACATGAGCTGTTTGAAGCTGTCTGTGTCCACCAGCCTAAATGACAGCATTTCATAGGCCAGTAGTTTAGAAATGCTGGCATTCAGGGCCAGGGATCGAGGGTGGCTAGGTGGGAATTTACGCTTTCTATCAAATGTTTGTGAGATGGAGAGCTGAACGCTGGCGTGTGACATGGTTGAGACGCTTGGTGACGGAGGTGGTGGTGGTGGTGTTGGTGGTACATCCCCTGTTTGCTGGGCGGCAGGTGCCAACGTTCCTCCAGAGGCGGAGGAAGAGGCCGAGGCGGCAGCAGCAGAATAGGCCGAGGCGGCAGCAGCAGAAGAGGTAGCAGGGGGAGCCTGAGTGACTTCCTTGGTTTTAAGGTGTTTACTCCACTGCAGTTCATGCTTTGCATGCAGGTGCCTGGTCATGCAGGTTGTGCTCAGGTTCAGAACGTTAATGCCTCGCTTCAGGCTCTGATGGCACAGCGTGCAAACCACTCGGGTCTTGTCGTCAGCACATTGTTTGAAGAAGTGCCATGCCAGGGAACTCCTTGAAGCTGCCTTTGGGGTGCTCGGTCCCAGATGGCGGCGGTCAGTAGCAGGCGGAGTCTCTTGGCGGCGGGTGTTCTGCTTTTGCCCACTGCTCCCTCTTTTGCTACGCTGTTGGCTCGGTCTCACCACTGCCTCTTCCTCCGAACTGTGAAAGTCAGTGGCACGACCTTCATTCCATGTGGGGTCTAGGACCTCATCGTCCCCTGCATCGTCTTCCACCCAGTCTTGATCCCTGACCTCCTGTTCAGTCTGCACACTGCAGAAAGACGCAGCAGTTGGCACCTGTGTTTCGTCATCATCAGAGACATGCTGAGGTGGTATTCCCATGTCCTCATCATCAGGAAACATAAGTGGTTGTGCGTCAGTGCATTCTATGTCTTTCACCGCTGGGGAAGGGCTAGGTGGATGCCCTTGGGAAACCCTGCCAGCGGAGTCTTCAAACAGCATAAGAGACTGCTGCATAACTTGAGGCTGAGACAGTTTCCCTGGTATGCATGGGGGTGATGTGACAGACTGATGGGGTTGGTTTTCAGGCGCCATCTGTGCGCTTTCTGCAGAAGACTGGGTGGGAGATAATGTGAACGTGCTGGATCCACTGTCGGCCACCCAATTGACTAATGCCTGTACCTGCTCAGGCCTTACCATCCTTAGAACGGCATTGGGCCCCACCATATATCGCTGTAAATTCTGGCGGCTACTGGGACCTGAGGTAGTTGGTACACTAGGACGTGTGGATGTGGCAGAACGGCCACGTCCTCTCCCAGCACCAGAGGGTCCACTAACACCACCACGACCATGTCCACGTCCGCGTCCCTTACTAGATGTTTTTCTCATTGTTATGGTTCACCACAACAACAAATATATTATTTGGCCCAATGTATTGTATTCAAATTCAGCGGGATATAAATTTGAGGCCTAGTATTTAGGCGCTGGGTGACCGGTATGGATTTAGTGACAGAATTAGACTTGGAAATGCACAGAAGCGTGTGTGTGTGAAGTTATTCTGAATGACCCAATGTGCACCTTGAATATTATATACCCTTTTAGGGATAGATTTCAAATAGCTCTGATATAGCAGAAACCACTAAATTATGAAATTGCTAAATTGGGAATTGTATTTCAACCCAGAACAAAAAATGTGCTTTGACGGACACTAAATAACTTTCCCAGCCACAACAGGACAGCGTTAACGAGAGATTTAGCAGGATATAAATTTGAGGCCTAGTATTTAGCCGCTGGGTGACCGGTATGGATTTAGTGACAGAATTAGACTTGGAAATGCACAGAAGCGTGTGTGTGTGAAGTTATTCTGAATGACCCAATGTGCACCTTGAATATTATATACCCTTTTAGGGATAGATTTCAAATAGCTCTGATATAGCAGAAACCACTAAATTATGAAATTGCTAAATTGGGAATTGTATTTCAACCCAGAACAAAAAATGTGCTTTGACGGACACTAAATAACTTTCCCAGCCACAACAGGACAGCGTTAACGAGAGATTTAGCAGGATATAAATTTGAGGCCTAGTATTTAGGCGCTGGGTGACAGGTATGGGTTTAGTGACAGAATTAGACTTAGAAATACACAGTAGCGGGTGTGTGTGAAGTTATTCTGAATGACCCAATGTGCACCTTGAATATTATATACCCTTTTAGGGATAGATTTCAAATAGCTCTGATATAGCAGAAACCACTAAATTATGAAATTGCTAAATTGGGAATTGTATTTCAACCCAGAACAAAAAATGTGCTTTGACGGACACTAAATAACTTTCCCAGCCACAACAGGACAGCGTTAACGAGAGATTTAGCAGGATATAAATTTGAGGCCTAGTATTTAGGCGCTGGGTGACAGGTATGGGTTTAGTGACAGAATTAGACTTAGAAATACACAGTAGCGGGTGTGTGTGAAGTTATTCTGAATGACCCAATGTGCACCTTGAATATTATATACCCTTTTAGGGATAGATTTCAAATAGCTCTGATATAGCAGAAACCACTAAATTATGAAATTGCTAAATTGGGAATTGTATTTCAACCCAGAACAAAAAATGTGCTTTGACGGACACTAAATAACTTTCCCAGCCACAACAGGACAGCGTTAACGAGAGATTTAGCAGGATATAAATTTGAGGCCTAGTATTTAGGCGCTGGGTGACAGGTATGGGTTTAGTGACAGAATTAGACTTAGAAATACACAGTAGCGGGTGTGTGTGAAGTTATTCTGAATGACCCAATGTGCACCTTGAATATTATATACCCTTTTAGGGATAGATTTCAAATAGCTCTGATATAGCAGAAACCACTAAATTATGAAATTGCTAAATTGGGAATTGTATTTCAACCCAGAACAAAAAATGTGCTTTGACGGACACTAAATAACTTTCCCAGCCACAACAGGACAGCGTTAACGAGAGATTTAGCAGGATATAAATTTGAGGCCTAGTATTTAGGCGCTGGGTGACAGGTATGGGTTTAGTGACAGAATTAGACTTAGAAATACACAGTAGCGGGTGTGTGTGAAGTTATTCTGAATGACCCAATGTGCACCTTGAATATTATATACCCTTTTAGGGATAGATTTCAAATAGCTCTGATATAGCAGAAACCACTAAATTATGAAATTGCTAAATTGGGAATTGTATTTCAACCCAGAACAAAAAATGTGCTTTGACGGACACTAAATAACTTTCCCAGCCACAACAGGACAGCGTTAACGAGAGATTTAGCAGGATATAAATTTGAGGCCTAGTATTTAGGCGCTGGGTGACAGGTATGGGTTTAGTGACAGAATTAGACTTAGAAATACACAGTAGCGGGTGTGTGTGAAGTTATTCTGAATGACCCAATGTGCACCTTGAATATTATATACCCTTTTAGGGATAGATTTCAAATAGCTCTGATATAGCAGAAACCACTAAATTATGAAATTGCTAAATTGGGAATTGTATTTCAACCCAGAACAAAAAATGTGCTTTGACGGACACTAAATAACTTTCCCAGCCACAACAGGACAGCGTTAACGAGAGATTTAGCAGGATATAAATTTGAGGCCTAGTATTTAGGCGCTGGGTGACAGGTATGGGTTTAGTGACAGAATTAGACTTAGAAATACACAGTAGCGGGTGTGTGTGAAGTTATTCTGAATGACCCAATGTGCACCTTGAATATTATATACCCTTTTAGGGATAGATTTCAAATAGCTCTGATATAGCAGAAACCACTAAATTATGAAATTGCTAAATTGGGAATTGTATTTCAACCCAGAACAAAAAATGTGCTTTGACGGACACTAAATAACTTTCCCAGCCACAACAGGACAGCGTTAACGAGAGATTTAGCAGGATATAAATTTGAGGCCTAGTATTTAGGCGCTGGGTGACAGGTATGGGTTTAGTGACAGAATTAGACTTAGAAATACACAGTAGCGGGTGTGTGTGAAGTTATTCTGAATGACCCAATGTGCACCTTGAATATTATATACCCTTTTAGGGATAGATTTCAAATAGCTCTGATATAGCAGAAACCACTAAATTATGAAATTGCTAAATTGGGAATTGTATTTCAACCCAGAACAAAAAATGTGCTTTGACGGACACTAAATAACTTTCCCAGCCACAACAGGACAGCGTTAACGAGAGATTTAGCAGGATATAAATTTGAGGCCTAGTATTTAGGCGCTGGGTGACAGGTATGGGTTTAGTGACAGAATTAGACTTAGAAATACACAGTAGCGGGTGTGTGTGAAGTTATTCTGAATGACCCAATGTGCACCTTGAATATTATATACCCTTTTAGGGATAGATTTCAAATAGCTCTGATATAGCAGAAACCACTAAATTATGAAATTGCTAAATTGGGAATTGTATTTCAACCCAGAACAAAAAATGTGCTTTGACGGACACTAAATAACTTTCCCAGCCACAACAGGACAGCGTTAACGAGAGATTTAGCAGGATATAAATTTGAGGCCTAGTATTTAGGCGCTGGGTGACAGGTATGGGTTTAGTGACAGAATTAGACTTGGAAATACACAGTAGCGGGTGAGTGTGAAGTTATTCTGAATGACCCAATGTGCACCTTGAATATTATATACCCTTTTAGGGATAGATTTCAAATAGCTCTGATATAGCAGAAACCACTAAATTATGAAATTGCTAAATTGGGAATTGTATTTCAACCCAGAACAAGAAATGTGCTTGAACGGACACTAAATAACTCGCCCAGCTACAGCACTAAGGACAGATTTAGCTGGATATGAATTTGAGGCCTAGTATTTAGGCGCTGGGTGACAGGTATGGGTTTAGTGACAGAATTAGACTTGGAAATACACAGTAGCGGGTGTGTGTGAAGTTATTCTGAATGACCCAATGTGCACCTTGAATATTATATACCCTTTTAGGGATAGATTTCAAATAGCTCTGATATAGCAGAAACCACTAAATTATGAAATTGCTAAATTGGGAATTGTATTTCAACCCAGAACAAGAAATGTGCTTGAACGGACACTAAATAACTCGCCCAGCTACAGCACTAACGACAGATTTAGCTGGATATGAATTTGAGGCCTAGTATTTAGGCGCTGGGTGACAGGTATGGGTTTAGTGACAGAATTAGACTTGGAAATGCACAGTAGCGGGTGTGTGAAGTTATTCTGAATGACCCTATGTGCACCTTGAATATTATATACCCTTTTAGGGATAGATTTCAAATAGCTCTGATACAGCAGAAACCACTAAATTTTTAAATTGCTAAATTGGGAATTGTATTTCAACCCAGAACAAAAAATGTGCTTTGACGGACACTAAATAACTTTCCCAGCCACAACAGGACAGCGGTAACGAGAGATTTAGCGGGATATAAATTTGAGGCCTAGTATTTAGGCGCTGGGTGACCGGTATGGATTTAGTGACAGAATTAGACTGGGATATGGCCAAAAAATAACCACACTATTGCTGGTTAAATGCACTTGGTGATGGGCGCAGCTTGCCCCTGATGTAGTATATGGCCAAAAAATGAACAGACTATTGCTGGTTAAATGCACTTGGTGTCACAGCTTGACCAACCACACTACTGAGGGTTAAATGCACTTGGTGACGGGCGCAGCTTGCCCCTGATGTAGTATATGGCCAAAAAATGAACAGACTATTGCTGGTTAAATGCACTTGGTGTGATAGCTTGACCAACCACACTACTGAGGGTTAAATGCACTTGGTGACGGGCGCAGCTTGCCCCTGATGTAGTATATGGCCAAAAAATAAACAGACTATTGCTGGTTAAATGCACTTGGTGTGACAGCTTCACCCTGATGTAGGCTTTAGCCAAAAAACAAACGCACCATTGAGGGTTAAATGCACTTGGTGACAGGCGCAGCTTGCCCCTGATGTAGTATATGGCCAAAAAATAAACAGACTATTGCTGGTTAAATGCACTTGGTGTGACAGCTTCACCCTGATGTAGGCTTTAGTCAAAAAACAACCACACCATTGAGGGTTAAATGCACTTGGTCGCAGCTTGTGCTGGCGCACCACAAGACACAAAATGGCCGCCGATCACCCCAGAAAAATGTGACTGACAAACGGTCTGGGCAGCCTAAAAACAGTGAGCAATTGAGGATCAGCAGCTCAATGATCCACAGCTGCAGATCGATCAGTTAATCAAGTCCTTTGGAGGAGTTAATCTGCCTAATCTCGCCCTACTGTCGCAGCCGCAACCTCTCCCTACGCTAATCAGAGCAGAGTGACGGGCGGCGCTATGTGACTCCAGCTTAAATAGAGGCTGGGTCACATGGTGCTCTGGCCAATCACAGCCATGCCAATAGTAGGCATGGCTGTGATGGCCTCTTGGGGCAAGTAGTATGACGCTTGTTGATTGGCTGCTTTGCAGCCTTTCAAAAAGCGCCAAGAAAGCGTCACAAAAGCGCGAAGAAAGCGACGAACACCGAACCCGAACCCGGACTTTTACGAAAATGTCCGGGTTCGGGTCCGTGTCACGGACACCCCAAAATTCGGTACGAACCCGAACTATACAGTTCGAGTTCGCTCATCCCTAGTTATGACGCAAAGTTATAACTTCGGCTCAAAGGAGCCAATAAATTCTAATACTGTATTGAGTGCTTGCTCCGTACAGTACTGAAAATAAGTTTTATGCAAATCGACTTTGGATGCTTCATCCGAAGTCGATTCGCTCTTCCCTACTTATTATCCCCCTGTGACTCCAATCTCTTAACCACCTATTACAGCTAAATTACTGGGTGGAAAAAACGTATTTTTATATATTTTTTGTTCTGTGGTGTAGTCCTGTAAGTAAGATCTGTAAGCTGTAAGTAGTGGTAGTAGTGGAACAGACTGAAGTGAAGGGGTTTTCCAGGTTTCCCTGAAAACTAAGTAAACTGTGCTAAATATACTCAGTTCACCCTGGAAATGTCTGAAGAAACTGACAGGCATTTCCATTCCTATCATCAGTGGTACCTTGGAACCGAACCAGAGTTCGGGAAATGTTTTTTTTACAGTAAAAATCTATTTTAGGGCTGAGCGAACCTGAACTATAAAGTTTGAGTTCGGTGTTCTGCGATTTAATGGCACTTTTTGAAAGGCTGCAGGGCACCCAATTAACAAGCGTTCAACTCGTGTGCCCTTAGAAGCCATCACAGCCATGCCTACTAATGGCATGGCTGTGATTGGCCAGTGCAGCATGTGACCCAGCCTCTATATAACCTGGAGTCGCGTAGCGCTGCACGTCACTTTGCTCTTACTAGTGTAGGGATAGGATGCTTCTGCTGTGAGGGAGAGAATAGGAAAGAATCTGATATCAGAACTTGTTGTTAACTCTGCAATCTACAGCGTTTTTTTGTGTGGGAGCAATGCAACATTTTTTTACCCTGCCCTGAGCCCAGTGACACAGAAAAATACGTTTTATCCGTCTGTTAGTTAGGTGAGCGGCGGCGACCATTTTGTGCAAGCTCAGTGCATCAGCACAGCGTATGTGCCAGAGATAATAATTTAATCCTGTTCTTTTAGTTCAGTGGGCAACATATACCCATTTTTTAAGTGCACCTGCACTGCATATGTGCCAGGGGAAGGGAAAATAATATAGGGAATCCATCTGTGAGTTCAGGGACCCAGGGGGTGACATATTCACATATTTTTTTGTAAAGTACCCCCGTGCTGCATATGTGAGTGCAATCAATTCAGTAAATCCATCTGTTAGTGTCACGGCTGAGGGTTTCCCCCATCCTCAGCCTGTGATGCCAGGTGATGTAGTGGCTACTCGGCCATGAGCACAGGATAGGGAGCAGGTCACCTCCTCACGCATCCCTAACCTGACCCTAACTCCTAACCTGCATGGGCCGACCTTGATGGTAGGAGGACCCATGCGCAGGAACCTCGGAGCCCTGACTTACCCTCCGCAGGTCCCTGAGCTAGGAGCTAGGTAAGACGACCTACTCCTCCTAGGCACGGAGGAGCAGGAGTCTCAACGGCCAAGCTGTTGGGCAAAGGGGGACATAAACAGCCTTACGGGAATAGCAGGCGAACACCAAGTTCCACCAACCTGCCACAGCCATGCTGACTGGATCCCTGAGCAAACAGGAATCCAGACCCGTAAGCTGCACCAAAACATAGGAAGGTCCCAACAGAACAACATACCACATCACACACATAAAGACATCAACAACACGACAATACTTTAACATAGCAACAATACTTTATGACCACAGGGGTGGCTCTCACTGGCAAGGAAGATGGAGGTCACAGGAGGCTGCTCCAGCAAGCATGGCTGAAGCAACCCACTGAGCCATGCAAAACACCCAGGCTATATAGGCCAAGAAGCCACACCCCACAGTCGGACACACCCAGTGACATCACACACACACTGGGAAGGGAGCTAACCCTTCCAGCACCACAGGAAAGGGAAAACACCACTTAAAGGGGAAGTGCACATAATACATAAACACAAGTGCACACATACACAGAAACCACACACAACCGCATGCACAGCAAAGCAAGCTGCCACATACATCCTGTTGCCAGCGGCAACCACAGGTGAGGCAAATACCACAGGCCTCATCTGTGATTGACAAGCAAACTAAACCGCTGACAACCGCATGCAGTTCAGGAGTCACGGTCATGGCCATGGCCGTGACAGTTAGATTCTGGGAAGACAAAATATTTATTTTTTTGCTAAAAAGTATATTTGCGCCCTGCACTGCATTTGTGAGTGTGAAAGAAAATCATTTAAATCCATTGTACCAAGTACCTTTGTGGTCTTTGCTGCATTTCTGACAGTCCAATACAACCGTTAAATACTGCTGTTATATTTTTCTTTGAAAAAAACACCCTTTTTGTGCTACATCGTACATTTGCGGACTGCGCTGCATTTCTGACAGTCCAATACAACCGTTAAATACTGCTGTTATATTTTTCTTAGAAAAAAACACCTTTTTTGTGCTAGATAGTACATTTGCGGCCTGCCCTGCATTTCTGACAGTCCAATAAAACCGTTAAATGCTGCTTACATTGTCGTTTGAAAAAAAACACTTTTTGGCCATAAAGTACCTTTGCGGCCTGCACTGCAAATCTGGTAGTGAAATATAATCAGTGAATACAACTTGGACATTGTGGGTGAAAAAACTACTTTTTTTTGGCCATAAAGTACCGTTGTGGCCTGCGCTGCATATCTGACAGCCAGGCAAATAAATACAGTAAATCCATCTGTAGGATTGTGGGGTGACATTTCCACGGTTATCAGGCCAGTCATTCACAAGTGGCTCTGAGGGTGGGTTCCTGCACCAACATAGGCCAGAAATCAAACCACGGTCACCTGACCAAAAACTCCTTTTAGGGGTCCTATCTATATGTTAAAACTATAACCTTTATTATTTACTTTTAAATACTCAGAGAAACTACAAAGCAATTAAAAAATATCAGGTTGCAGTTTTGGGCTAAGTCAGTTAATTTATGTCTTTTTTAGACTGCTGTCGCTCTACATTCTATTTAAGAGGTGGTTAACCTCATGGATACTCTGTGGCCATGTATCACCGCAGGTTAGCAGGTGTGTTTTCAATGGTGAATTGTTTGGCGTCCCTATAGGTCCTAAGTATAGGAGTTTCTATTGTAAATTGATGAGATGTATTCCTATAACCCTATGCGACAGACATCCATCATTCATTTACACATCTCACACGCTGGGAGATCAGGCCTCCAAACATTTGCACAATATGTATTGAGCTGGACAATGATTGTGACCCTACTGGTTGTGGATCTTGCCCTATACTGCAACCTGTCTAAAAATTGTAGATTGTCACTACCCCACCCGACATGTGTCACGCTATTACCCCAACGCTATTGCAGCGAAACATGTCGGGTGGGGTAGTGACAATCTACAATTTTTGCCGTTGAAAAACCCCTGCTCTGCATAGGTGACAGGGACCGAAATGTCTAAAATTCGTCTGTTCCATTGGTGGGTGACATTAACCCATTTTTGCCGTTGAAAAACCCCTGCTCTGCATTGCTGACATTGAACCAAATTTTGTAAAAACGTCTGTTACTTCGGTGGGTGACCGCAAATACGAGGAGAGCGTCAAATAAGGGACGTGGCCCTGGTCATGGTGCTGCTGGGGTTGCTGGAGCTCCTGTTGCAGGGAGAGGACGTGGTCGATCTGTGCCAGCTACATGCCCAAATGAAACACCTTCCTCGGTTATTTAGTAGGCCTGAATGCCGCTCTACGAATGGTGAGGCCAGAACAAGTACAGGCGATAGAAGATTGGGTGGCTGACCCCACATGGAATCAAGGTCATGTGAGTGACATGTGTAGTTCAGAGGAAGAGGCAGTGCAGTATGTCACCAACGTACCTGTACGCAGACGTATACCGCGCGTGACAAGGGGTGGTTAACGTCTGGTTAACCCATTATAGATACAATTCGGTATACTGCCACCATGTGTTTTAATGGCACACGAACCGACTACCGGTCACTCACCCTCACGCCGAGCAGGGAATAAACCAGGTCCCGCTTGCTGACCGATCGCAATCGTTCAGCCAAGCAACAATGAAAATGACCTTTCTCACACAAATTGGTAACGTTACTCTCTTCAGAGACAGGATTCGTTAATTCCTTTGCTTAGAACACGGAAGACTTAGCAAATAAGATTTTTCAATCTTTTAATAAAAGGTGAAAGGAAAAACAGTGCATAAATACATTCACAGAAAATTGACTATTTTAGATAATAATAATTCAAGGTAATAGTAATTCACGACAGTTAAAGGGGTTGGCCACCATAAGTATAAAAAACAATAAAGTGCCCCAGACAATAACTAAAGCCAAGAGGAATTTGTATCATGACAGATATACTGTGTATATATCATTTTTCTACTGCATTCGGCATAGCATGCTCCCATGGATGAGAGGCTGTGTGGGCGGAGCAGCTGCAAAGTGAAAGTAAAAATCCCAGCATGCACCACAGCAAAGCGTCTCCAGGGGAGCAGTCACATGACACCTCTGCCTACTTGTGATGCCATAGTGACAACAGCACATTAGGTGTCATGTCATCAGTGCTTTAGCATACCTCCCAACTTTAGAATAGAAGGAAGAGGGACACTACGTGCCCAAGGCTACTTTCACACTTGTGTTTTTTGCGGATCCGTAATGGATCTGCAAAAACGGTTCTGTTACCATAATATAACCGCATGCATCCGTCATAAACGGATCCATTTGTATTAGGTCTTCTTTAACCATAACGGATCCATCTTGAACACCATTGAAAGTGAATGGGGGACAGATCCGTTTTCTATTGTGCCAGTTTGGCTCAGTTTCATCAGGCGTACAGCGTTTTGGCGTCCGCCTCCAGAGCGGAATGGAGACTGATCAGAGGCAAACTGATGCATTCTGAGTGGATCCTTTTCCATTCAGAATGCATTAGGACAAAACTGATAATCCGGGACTG
The DNA here is from genome assembly GCF_014858855.1 of Bufo gargarizans. Taxonomy (NCBI): domain Eukaryota; kingdom Metazoa; phylum Chordata; class Amphibia; order Anura; family Bufonidae; genus Bufo; species Bufo gargarizans. The sequence goes on from NC_058080.1 coordinate 78,020,313, forward strand.
TCCTGCCGGATACTGGAAGGAGGTATGGCTTTAGGCCTCATGCACATGACCATAGCCTGCCTGTGCCTGTATTGTGGCCAGCGAACAGGGGCTCTGCAATATACAGGCACCAGCCGTGTGCGCACCGTATCAAGTGATGGGTCTGAAATCTGAAAGATACGGTGTGGTCTGGAATGGAAGCACAGATCGGAAACCTATGGAGTGCATCCATGGGTTTTCTGTCTATGTCTCCGCACTGCGAAAAAGTACTGTCGGATGCAGATTGAAGACCCCATTTAAATGAATGGGTTCATGTCTGCAGACAGTGGCCATGCATTGCAACATATACACACACACACGTGTGTGTAAATATATGTATACAAATATGTATATATACATATGTGTATGTATATTCATATATATTTATATGTACACAAACTTAGGCTACAGTCACACATCCGCAATTTCATTCCGCATTTTGCGGAATGGAATTGCGGACCCATACATAGCGGACAAGAATAGGCATATTCTCTTAGTGCCGGCAATGTGCGGTCCTCAAAATGCGGAACGCACATTGCTGCTGTCCGTGTTTTGCGGATCTGTGGATCCGCAAAACACACACGGATGTGTGAATGGACCCTTAGACATAAATACATATAGATACATACACACATATATACATATATATACACATACGGTCAGTGCCCATGCATTGCGGACCGCAATGTATATACACATATAAATATATTAAACATGTGTATTATATTTTGTGTATAAATAAATATGTATGTGTGTATATATATACAGTACAGACCAAAAGTTTGGACACACCTTCTCATTCAAAGAGTTTTCTTTATTTTTATTTATTTTCATGACTATGAAAATTGTAGATTCACACTGAAGGCATCAAAACTATGAATTAACACATGTGGAATTATATACATAACATAAAAGTGTGAAACAACTGAAAATATGTCATATTCTAGGTTCTTCAAAGTAGCCACCTTTTGCTTGGATTACTGCTTTGCACACTCTTGGCATTCTCTTGATGAGCTTCAAGAGGTAGTCACCTGAAATGGGTTTCACTTCACAGGTGTGCCCTGTCAGGTTTAATAAGTGGGATTTCTTGCCTTATAAATGGGGTTGGGACCATCAGTTGCGTTGTGGAGAAGTCAGGTGGATACACAGCTGATAGTCCTACTGAATAGACTGTTAGAATTTGTATTATGGCAAGAAAAAAGCAGCTAAGTAAAGAAAAACGAGTGGCCATCATTACTTTAAGAAATGAAGGTCAGTCAGTCCGAAAAATTGGGAAAACTTTGAAAGTGTCCCCAAGTGCAGTCACAAAAACCATCAAGCGCTACAAAGAAACTGGCTCACATGCGGACCGCCCCAGGAAAGGAAGACCAAGAGTCACCTCTGCTGCGGAGGATAAGTTCATCCGAGTCACCAGCCTCAGAAATCGCAGGTTAACAGCAGCTCAGATTAGAGACCAGGTCAATGCCACACAGAGTTCTAGCAGCAGACACATCTCTAGAACAACTGTTAAGAGGAGACTGTGTGAATCAGGCCTTCATGGTAGAATATCTGCTAGGAAACCACTGCTAAGGACAGGCAACAAGCAGAAGAGACTTGTTTGGGCTAAAGAACACAAGGAATGGACATTAGACCAGTGGAAATCTGTGCTTTGGTCTGATGAGTCCAAATTTGAGATCTTTGGTTCCAACCACCGTGTCTTTGTGCGACGCAGAAAAGGTGAACGGATGGACTCTACATGCCTGGTTCCCACCGTGAAGCATGGAGGAGGAGGTGTGATGGTGTGGGGGTGCTTTGCTGGTGACACTGTTGGGGATTTATTCAAAATTGAAGGCATACTGAACCAGCATGGCTACCACAGCATCTTGCAGCGGCATGCTATTCCATCCGGTTTGCGTTTAGTTGGACCATCATTTATTTTTCAACAGGACAATGACCCCAAACACACCTCCAGGCTGTGTAAGGGCTATTTGACCATGAAGGAGAGTGATGGGGTGCTGCGCCAGATGACCTGGCCTCCACAGTCACCGGACCTGAACCCAATCGAGATGGTTTGGGGTGAGCTGGACCGCAGAGTGAAGGCAAAAGGGCCAACAAGTGCTAAGCATCTCTGGGAACTCCTTCAAGACTGTTGGAAGACCATTTCAGGTGACTACCTCTTGAAGCTCATCAAGAGAATGCCAAGAGTGTGCAAAGCAGTAATCAAAGCAAAAGGTGGCTACTTTGAAGAACCTAGAATATGACATATTTTCAGTTGTTTCACACTTTTTTGTTATGTATAAAATTCCACATGTGTTAATTCATAGTTTTGATGCCTTCAGTGTGAATCTACAATTTTCATAGTCATGAAAATAAAGAAAACTCTTTGAATGAGAAGGTGTGTCCAAACTTTTGGTCTGTACTGTATGTATGTATATATATATATATATATATATATACACACACACACACACAAAATCATAGTTCCTGGCTAGATGTCCTGCTTTCCCTGTTGGTTGCAGGAGGTGTGGCCTAACGGAACTGGTGGGCATGGCTTAGCGGGTCGGCTGTGTGGTGATAGTGCAGGGGGGGATGGGTCATTGACTAAATAGCTTCTGCAGTAGGGACTCGGAAGGCTTCTGACAGGAATCAGCTGCTGTAGAGAGGGAACAAGCAGCTGATTCCTGTCATAGTTGGAGCGGGCAGCAGGGAGCCAACCACTGACAGGAGCAGACTGCACATGCGCATGGACGAGCTTCCTCTCAAGCTCCTACATGTCGCGTGCAGCTATGGACGAACTCAGCTGCCAGGTAGAGCAGGACTAAGGGGCGTGGCTTATAACTGAAAGAGAAGCAGGCAGATGTGTTTAATGAAGTATATTAGGGACTTCATTTTTTCCCTGACTGCCACACTGTAGTGGAGAGTATTTAAAGAGCGGCCAACCCCTTTAAAATAAAAGGGATAATGGATGAAAAGTAACCTTAAGTTCCTCTGTTTCAGTCCTTGAAGCCGTTGTGCAATCCAATTGATATAATATCAGTGGACCCTGAGCACTGACATTCAGAATGCGATACAAATCTAGGTGTTAAGGCAAGGCAGGGTTGCCATACAATGCCATGACAGCATCTTATAGCAGTTCTAAAACAGGAGGTGCCAGCAGTTCTGCCCACCAATGGTATAAACGTGTGGGCAGGGTCGAGGAGGTGTCAGCAAGGTTTATGACACAGCTAAGGTCAGCCCGGAATGTCCTTATTCTGGCTGAGCCCACAGTTCTGTGGAACCACTAAATACAGCTATGAAATTCATGTATTAATGACCCTTATGATTTTACGAGTCTAACAAGACCAAACTTGACTCTCCTGGGACTTGTGGCTCTCCAGGACAGCTTAAAGCTGGCTTTTCAGCCTTCCAAGGGCACAAGAACATACTGTTTTATATCTCCGTGATCGCACTGGTCCACGGAGGTTGAATCCAGCCTTAGCCAGTGCAGAATATGCCCACGAACAGAGATATGAAAAATGACTATGTTTGAGTCCCTCAAAGGTTTAATAGTTCGCTTTCCCATCTCTCTCTGGTCCCCCGCTGGGACTGTAGTCAGAATGTCTAGCTAATGTTATCCCAGGATCCAGTATTTTACGATGAGCCTCGGCAGGGGTGCTTTTGAAGCTCCCATCCTTATCTTTATGACGGGGAAGTGTAATTTTCAATTACTAGGACACAGCTCCAAGCAAGGGAATATTTATCTTTTAAAGCAGAATAAAGGGGGCCTCTAGGCCTGTGAGTATGTGTGTATTTAAAAAGGGGACTATACTTGGGGTACTCTTGTCACAGAGTAGACACCTCAAAAACCAAGAAAGGTCTCTGGCTCCTCCTGCTTCCTCTTCTGCTGCAGTCTCGTCCTCTTCATCCCCCTCTCGAGTGACAGTGGCACCTGCCACCCTACAAACAGAGGAAGTGGCAGCAATGCCACCACCTCGGTCACCAAACATCTCCACAATGTCCCATTGAAGCGTTCAGCTGTCTATCTCCCAAACACTGGAGCGAAAGAGGAAGTACCCCCCTACCCACCCGCGATCCCTGGCGCTGAATGCCAGCATTTAAAAATTCCTGGCTTTTAAAATGCTCTCATTCCGTCTGGTGGACACGAACAGTTTTAAGAATCTGATGGCAGTGGCTGTCCCACAGTATGTCGTGCCCAGCCACCACTACTTTTCCAGGAGAGACAATCCTTCCCTGCCTAACCAAGGTGTGCACTGCGCAACGCTATCTGTGGCAAGGTCCACATATCTCCCTAACAGCACACTGGGTAAATGCGGTGGCGGCTGAGCCTGAGGCGGATAGCAGTTTGGAGCAATTCCTTCCACCACCGAGGATTGCAGGGCTTTTCTCTTTGCCTCCTGTTGCTTCCTTCTCCTACTCCGCTTCCTCATACTCTACCTTATCCGGTCAGCGTAATACCTTCACCACCAACTTCAGCACAGCGAGGGGTAAACGACAGCAGGCAGTTTTGAAACGTATCTGTTTGGGGGACAAACCATGCAGGAGCTGTGGACGGCATGGAACAACAGACCGATGAGTGGTTGGTGCCAGTGAGCTTCAAGCCCGGCCTGGTGGTGTGAGATAATGGGTGAAATCTCGTAGCAGCTGTGGGCCTAGTCGGTTTGACGCACATCCCTTGCCTGGCGCATGTGCTGAATTTTATTTAATAACTTGTCCCACATTTCGGCCATTGACCTCCCTTGGATGTGGTATCCCTTTCTCAGGCTCCCTCTCCAGCATGGAACCCTGATTCCCAGTTACCCGTGATCAGCATGGTAGACGCATAAAAGAATATCGAAAGTTGATAGGGAAGATATCCAATTGGATCAAGTCCGTCACAGGGACGTGCGATCAGGCAGAAGTTATCTAGAGTCAACAAAGCGGCAGCAGGGCCTCTCCTGTCTAACGTTTCCTAATCCAAAATACCGCAGTGATATTCCCTGTAATTTTTTATTATTCATTCCAATAACAGGGCATCTTAAGAGTCCTGTATTGTTATTTATCGTCACTACCTCCCCGAGTCGGGAGTGGGTAATTGCCACGCACCCCCTCCTTTTCTTAGATGCTTCTGCTTCAATAACTTGTCCCACATTTCCGCTCGATCACATTTCAGCCATTGACGTCCCTTGGATGTGGTATCCCTTTCTCACGCTCCCTCTCCGGCATGGAACCCTGATTCCCGGTTACCCGTGATCACCATGGTAGGCGCATAAAAGAACATCGAAAGTTGATAGGGAAGATATCCAACTGGATCGTGGACGCCACGGTGACGTGCGACATGGTGGAGCAGTATGTGTGCACACGCCTACACGTACTGAGTGATGGGTCTGCCCCCTTCATCTTCTCGGTCTCCAAATTGGGCACATAGCCTGAGCTTGCCCTTCACGCCTTGGAGGTGCTGGCCTGCCCTGCAGCCAGTGTATTGTCTGAACGTTTGTTTAGCACGGCAGGAGGAGGTTATCACAGACAAGCGCAGCCGCCTGTCCACAGCCAATGTGGACAAGCTCACATTCATTAAAATGAACCGGGCATGGATCCCACAGGACTTTCTCAATGTTTTGGGGTCTACCCAAATTTGAACAAAATAAAAAAAAATAATAATAATAAAAAAAAACCTGTGTTGGCTACCTCCTCCTCCCCCACCGCCGCTTCCACCTACCCCGCCTCCTCAACCCCCTACTCCATATGGACCTCCTCCTTCTAGATCAAGATTATTATGTTTGTTATGTATTTTTACGTATTTTATGTTATTTGAAGTCATTTCTCTATCCACATTTGTTTGCAGAGCACTTGCCATGCTCTTAACCACATTTTGCTGCCTTCTGCAGTCCTCTAGCCCACAGGTGTCAAACACAAGGCCCGCGGGCCGAATCCGGCCCACCAGACCTCGTCATGTGGCCCGCGTAGCCGCCGCCGGCCGCCAGCCTTCACCTTTTATTCTTGCTTTTTTTTTTTTTTACACAAGAAAGCTGCCTCTTCAGCGCATGCGCGGCAGCCTACAAGCCAGAGAACGTCTGTCCTCTAGAGGCGCCGGCCGTTCTACACAGGAAACCTCCACTTATGGTGTGCTGACTTACTGTGCGCTCCTGTGCTGGCAGGTGGGCGGAGACTTCGATACAGGAGCCGGGAGGAGCGGGGGCCGCCTGCAGGAAGTGATATGTACGGTACTCATATGCACGATGCAGGGGCAGGCTGACATAGATGTAGGAGCGGTCAGCTCGCGGCTAGCATATGACCGCTCCTATTACTGCCCAACCGACATGTCCCTGCTACTTGCCCGCACAGGGCTAAACAACTGTTTAAACTACTTGCCCGGCGCCCGGAACTGCATGTCCCGGGCATCGGGCGATAGGAATTCCACACCCCAAGATGGGAGAAGAGGAGTGAGAGACCCCACGTCCCCCTGCAGATGAGCGTTCCTCCCGGAGCCTGTCCACATCGCAGCTCCCGGCCTGACCTGCAAGCGCTGACTGGGGTCACATAGCATTATACTGATTTATGATGCTATGTAACCCTTACAGTTCTGGAATGTGTTGGATAACACTGACAGCATTATGTCAGTGTTATCCAACACATTCCAGAACTGTAAGGGTTACATAGCATCATAAATCAGTATAATGCTATGTGACCCCAGTCAGCGCTTGCAGGTCAGGCCGGGAGCTGCGATGTGGACAGGCTCCAGGAGGAACGCTCATCTGCAGGGGTGTCAGAAATAAAGGTTGTGCTGTCTGTCTTCTGAGGCTCTGGCCCTGCCTGCAATCTGCACTGCACGTGGCACTTGATAAACTATAATGTCTCCCTGTTGCCCCCATACAGTATAACGTCTCCTTGTGGCCCCCATACAGTATAACGTCACCAAGCGGCTGCCCCCGCACAGTATAATGTCACCCTGTGGCCCCTGCCCCCATACAGTATACAACCGTATACATCCTACAGATACAACCGGCCCTTTGAGGGTGACCAAACTGCTGATGCGGCCCCCGATGAATTTGAGTTTGACACCCCTGCTCTAGCCCTTTCCATGACTTTTTTAGAGCCATTTTAGTGCTCCAAAGTTTGGGTCCCCATTGACTTCAATGGGGTTCGGGGTCAAGTTCAGATGAAGTTCAGGTCCCGAACTCTAACTTTGCGAAGTTCGGCCGAACCCGAACATCTAGGTGTCCGCTCAACTCTAATCAATTTATGAAGTTATTATGCAAAGTCTCGCAAGACTTCGCAAAGTAATAACTTCGGCTCATAGGAGCCAATACATTCTAATACTGTATGGAGCACTCGCTGCGTGCGGTGCAGTTATATATTCTAAAGCATTTTTTTGCTTGTATTAGTGGAAAAAGGGCTTATTAGCCATTGTGTGGTGAAGTGCTAAAATTACAGCCCTTTTTGTTGTGTATTAGTGGCAAAAGTAAAATATATTTGCCGCTCAGCGGTGCAGTTATCTGTTGTAAAGCCTTTTGTGGTGTGTATTAGCAGAAAAAGAAAAAATATATTTGCCGCTTACCGGGGCAGTTATCTCTTCTAAAGCCTTTTGTGAAGTGTATTAGTGGAAAAAGAAAAAATACATTTGCCGTACAGCGGTGCAGTTATCTGTTCTAAAGAATTTTGTGGTGTGTATTAGTGGAAAAAGAAAAAATATATTTGCCGTTCAGCGGTGCAGTTATATGTTCTAAAGCCTTTTGTGGCGTGTATTAGTGGGAAAAGAAAAAATATTTGCCGTTCAGCGGTGCAGTTATATGTTCTAAAGCCCTTTTTGCCCTGTATTAGTGGGAAAAGAAAAATATATTCGCCGTTCAGCGGTGCACCTATATGTTGAAAAGCCTTTTGTAGTGGAAAAGTGGACAAAAATAAGGGCCTATTTGCCGTTCAGCGGTGCAGTTATATGTGGTAAAGCCCTTTTTGCGGTATGGACCGAATTACATAGTGGTGAAATTATGTATGTGAAACAGGCTTTTTTGGGGAAAATTAATGGGTTATAGTAGATTTTGTTCAGTTTGAACTGTTTGAACAATTTATCTATTTAGTTATCTAACTATCTATCTTTCTGTCTATCTATCAATCTAGTTATCAATCTATCTAACAATTTATCTATTTATCTACCTATCTATCAAGCTATTTATCTAGCTATCTAACAATTTATCTATTTATCTATCTAACAACTTACCGTATCTATTTATCTGTCTATCTATCTATCTATCTATCTATCTATCTATCTATCTATCTATCTATCTATCTATTTATCTATTTAGCTATCTAACTATCTATCTTTCTATCTAGCTAGCTATCTAACAATTTATCTATCTATCTAACTATCAATCTATCTATTTATCTATCCATCTAACAAGTTATCTATTTATCTATTATCTCATAGATTATCTCATAGATATCTATCTAGCTACCGTATTCTTCACCCCATAAGACGCCCCCCCCCCCAAAGATGGGTGAAAAATGCCCCTGCGTCTTATGGGGCGAATGCTGACATTTTTACATTGCTGGCTGCGATGTATGCGAGAGCGGGGAGGGACTGGGAGGAGGAGCTGGGGGCCAACAATAGCGGCGGGGCGGTGCAGTCACTGTACTCCGGCCCCGCCGCTCCAGTGCTGCACTATACAAATATAAAATATCTCATTTAATTAAAAGTGATTAAACATGCACCCCCCCCCCCCCCCCACACTTTTAATATTACCGTACACCCTAACCGCTTCTGTAGAATTCAGGCAGGCAGGCCGGGCAGCAGCGTAACTCCCTGATGTCACGTGCCTGCACCGCCAACTTTATGAATAAAGCAGGCGGCGCAGGCTTGTGACGTCAGTGAGTGACGCGTCCGGCTTGCCTGCCTGCGTTGTACAGAAGCTGTTAGGGTGTACGGTAATATTAGGAGTGGGGGGCATGTTTAATCACTTTTAATTGAATGAGACATTTTATATTTGTATACTGCAGCACTGGAGCGGCGGGGGGGGGGATCTGTGGATGACCGATTTTTTTGGGGAACATCTGTGGAAGGCACTGTTAAGGGGTGGGGGGTCTGTGGATGGCACTGTTAGGGGCTGGGGGGTCTGTGGAAGGCACTGTTATGGATGGGAAGGTCTGTGGATGGCACATATATAACAATGCCACCCACAGATCCCCCATAACAGTGCCACTCACAGATACCCCATAACAGTGCCAAACACAGATCCCCCATAACAGTGTCAGCCACAGATCCCTCCTGTAACAGTGTCAGCCACAGATCCCCCCTGTAACAGTGTCAGCCACAGTTCCCCCCCAAAACAGTGTCCGTCACAGATCCCCCCCATAACAGTGTCCGTCACAGATCCCTCCATAACAGTGTGTCATCCACAGATCCTCCCATAACAGTACGTCATCCACAGATCCCCCATAACAGTGTATCATCCACAGATCCCCCATAACAGTGCCATCCCCAGATCCCCCATAACAGTGTCCTTCACAGATTCCCCATAATAGTGCCATCCACATATCCCCAGTAATAGTGCCATCCACAGATCCCCAGTAATAGTGCCATCCACAGACCACCATTAGTTCCAAACCCACCAAAGCAAACCTTTTGGTTAAAAAAAATTTTTTTCTTATTTTCCTCCCCAAAAACCTAGGTCTTATGGGCCGGTGCGTCTTATAGGGCGAAAAATACGGTATCTATCTATCTATCTATCTATCTAACATCTAACTAACACTATCCATCTACCTATTTAGCTATTATCTATCTATCTTTCTATCTATCCTATCTATCTGCGTAACAATTTATCTATGTAGCTAACTATCTATCTATCTACCTATTTAGCTATTTATCTATTATTTTATAGATATCTAACTATCTATCAAACAACTATCTAACACTATCCATCTACCTATTTAGCTATTATCTATCTAAATGAAAAAGGAAATTCCACTGCATTTCTCAAAAATAGATACGTGTTTAGATACGTGTATATTTGTGGGAAGTGCCGTGGAATTTCCTTTTTATCTATCTATCTATCTATCTATCTAACAATGTATCTATTTATCTATCTATCAAACATCTATCTAAGGCTACTTTTACACTGCCGTTTCAGGGCTCTCACAAACGGTTCAAAACAGATCAGTTTTGCCCCAATGCATTCTGAATGGATAAGGATGCGTTCAGAATGCATCAGTTTGGCTTCGTTCTGCCTCCATTCCGCTCTGGATGCGGACACCAAAACGCTGCTTGCCAGGTGATGCGGAGCCAAACGGATCCGTCCTGACTTACAATGTAATTTACTGCCTGAATAAACGCTTAAAATGAAACTTTATTTTAGTATTTATTAAAATCGTGGCAATCTAACACATGATGAACTCATCAGGCTAAGTCTGGAGGGAAGGCTCACCCCACAATTGTATGGGTGCAACCAGTACCTCCACACTTAAAAAGCAGTGTGTAATACTGGATGTATCAGGATTCTATTGTCTGTGTAGATATCCTGCTAAATTATCCAAACGCACTATGAGTACTTGCTAGATGCGCTGGATCTGTTTAAAATGTATCAATATCACCAGCTACACATCAAATGGCAACTGTAAAGTGTTCAACTAGCAAGTTTATACAGATGGCGGTTAGGACGGATAAATAGCGGGTGAGTGCCTTACAACCCTGCTTCTCTTATCCTCTTACATCCCATCACCATATCAACAATAAATGGACTGTCCCTGCCTATTCATGAGTCTGCTCGACGCATTTCTATATCACTGTAAGTACCAGTGACATGTCTTCAGGAGCAGAATTTCTATTGGCATAAGTGCAGTTCATCTAGTCTATTTCTCAGAACTAGCACTATGCCTACAGGTGAAGAACACTGCACGCTCCTGTTTGCGCGCGTGCAGCTCAAGAGACACAGCCTCCGGCACTTGTTTACGGTCGACGCGTGGCCGCTTGACCGCCGATCTCATATTAAGATCACCACTCCCACTGGGCGGAGCTTCCTCGGCATGCCGTTACGTCACCGGGAGGGGTGAGGCATAATCTTGTTCCGCTCTGCCTAATCTCTTCTGCTAGCCGCTATCGTGGATATACTTTCATGGGCAGCAAGAATTGCCTGCCATATCGGGGGATGCATTGAAAAGTAGTACCAGCCCTAGAGGTGACTCTGAAACAAATATCACCAATCCAACAATAACCATGATCACTTCGCCAATGCCATGTACCGTCACTTAGATAACTAGTAACATGCTAGATGGCGATATAATGGCTTGAGGATGCAGGGAATCTATCTCTTGTATACCACATATAGATCAACAGATTCAATGTAGGGGGTTTGAAACTATAAGCCCACATATAAGCCAACCTGCATATACGTGCGGTCACCAATAGCAACCCGTTTTACTGACGTGGTATTTCAGGGTTCCAATACA